>NC_051080.1:44596559-44800680 GCF_004664715.2 Peromyscus leucopus
GCCAAGGCACCATCTTGGGAGGGTGTCTTCTGAGCCCCAGTATTCCTCTATTAAAACAGGTCTTTTACGTTGATGCTGTGATCCATTCTTTCCGTATAATTATTATTTACATTCTCAGAGTTCAATGTCATTGAGGAAGAGCAGCTCTCTGGGTGTAGGAATGCCCTGTAAGACTTAAGATCACTGGCATGGCTGTCAACGTGAGCAGCAGGGAGCATCCGTACACCCTCAGTGCCACGTCTGTATTTGGGGCACAGGGTGGGGCCTCGGCCCTCCTGCACCACTGCTTGTGAGAGGAGCTTTTGCCGTAGTTTCAGGAAGAACTGCCTGCCTTGCTTCCCTGTGTCAGTCTTGGGTAGCAGGGGTGTGGTCCTATAACCCTGCACCCACAGACCCGAGGGCTGGACGTAGGCTTGGAGTTGCCCTTCACTTTTATCTGCTGTCGAGTGTGGCCTTTCCTGCCCTGTCGGCCAAGGCTCCTCCAGAGATGCCAGCTTTGCCGCTCAGTTACCCGAAACAGTACAGGGAGGATATGAAGGTTTTGACTGCTTGGAGACATAAGGAAGAATCAAGGGAGGAAAAAAGCAAACTATACTATTGTTAAAATCCCCCAAGCAAATACAGATGCTTTAAGAATTTCAGTATAAGGATGGAGGTGAACCACCAGATTGCCTTTTGTTTGTGTGTGCGTGTGCACATGTGTGTGCTCACAAACGTGAGTGCACATGTCTGTGCAGACACGGGTGCATGGCCAGCCTGGGGTGCCCTCCTCAATTACCCTCACCTCTCACACGTCCTGGAACCTGGAGTTGGTCTGGCCAGCCCACTTGCTCCAGGGTGTGTCCGTCTCTGCCTTCCCCAATCGGGATTAAGGGGCCAATACCACACCCAGATCACAGCTCTGGGGAGCCAGACCCACCGAGTCAGCCCAGCCTTCAACCCTCGATTGCGTAAGGAATCCTGTGCGCAAAGCCCTTGACAGCCCAAACTGATGACTTACTTCTGAAACCCTAAAGGAAGGGCCAACAACATATTCCCGAGACCATCCGGGCACTGATAATTATGAGGAAGTGCTCGTGCAGCTGCCCCTGGATTTACAGCTCTTAGCCATCCGGCCTCTCTCTCTCCGATGTCTTAGGCTTTCTTCTCTCTCCACCCAACCCCAGTCATTATTAAAGAATCCACTTCCTGTGTTTACAGAAGGTGCATTTGGGTCACCCCAGTTGAATACCTCTTTCCACATCTCAGGGCAAGCGTTTAATCCACTTGCTGTGCTGTGGCCTGTGGCGCAGCTGATGGCAGACCCTCAGCCTCTGTCTGTCAGCTGCTGCCTGGGACATGCAGGCGCTTTAAATATCGCCCTGATGGGACACAATGGCAAAGCACTTCGTCTGAGGAAAGCTAAGCAGGCCCAAAGCGGTGAGAGGCGGTGCTAACACTGACCTGAGATAGACCTGGGTGTGCACAACACCTCAGCCGTCTGAATTTTTTCCATAGTTAACCCCATAGCCTCTGTTTTTTCATCTCAGAAATGGGCATTGTAATTCCACTTACATCATAGTGGTGTTATTAGGATTACATGGGCAAAGACACCGGAAGTTCTTAAGCCGTCTTTGGATATGCGTGGCACAGAGTTCACAGGTGTAGGTGTGGCAGCCACAATTCACAGTGTCATCTTAGGAGAGCTTAACCGTGACCTACAGCTGTTCACGAAGGCATGTTGGGGTTCAGGACAAGGGATACTGCAGGGCTGCTAGGTATAGTCACACAGCACATGACATTAGGTCCGTGGTGGACCACACATACCGCTGTGGGTTCCGCAGACTCTGACGGAGGTGAGGAGCTCCTAGCATCTAGTGTCTATGATGGCGTCCTAACACAACACATAACTCACATGTGGTGGCGACACCGCATAAACAGACCCTCTATTGCCACATGGTGTAGTGACACTGTTCACGCAAACCTGCCTACAGACAGTCGTATAAAATTATGCGCAGCGCCTAGCACTCGACGATCGTAACGGAGAACTCTGTTGCTGCCTTATCTATTTACTGTGCCGTACTTGGGGATGTGTGACTAGTAAAGGTCATTGTTACTGGGTGCGTAGCTGCTGTCCCACACCTTTTCTCGGTTTCAAATGTGCGCTTTTCCGTGAGTTCCCTCTCCAACAGAATGCGGTGTGACACTGGCAGCAGCCCCAGCTTGTGCCCAGGGTTCCTCCTGATTGCAACAGGGGCATGGGGGAGCGCCAAGCTCGCCTGGTCAGAGTGTGTAAATGCAGCCAGACAATGCATCACGAGGAAACTGCCCAAGCTGTATTCCTCAGCATAGCTGCCTCGCATCAAGTCATGCATGACTAACTAACAGCAGGAGCACTGGACAGGTCAGGGGAGGGAGCAAGCCCCAGAACCCAGCGAGGGGAGTAGCTGCCAGCAGCTAGTCTGACAGGAGCTGTGGCCTTCTTGGAAGAATGCCGACAGCCCACGACCATCTGCCAGAGAGGCTGAATGCTGCTCCTCCACTCTCCTCCTCCGGCTCTCTCCCAGCTTCTTCTAGCATCTCTTTGCACGTGATACTGGCTGGACAGAGACTGTTTTCACATTCCCATGTGAGTCAGCCCTCTGAGCCTCAAAGTGCCGTGAGAGAGGCAGAAACTCCGAGTAGAGCTGGGGAGATGCTCGGTGAGTCGGAGCACTTGCTGAACAAGCATGGCGCTGTGAGTTCAAATCCTCAGCACCAGCCAAAAGTCAGGCATGGCCACATGTGCCTGTAACCCCTGGAGACAGACAGACAGACAGGCAGAATCCCGGATCTTTAGGTTCAGTGAGAGACCCTGTCTCAAGGGACTAAGGTGAGAGTGATGGGATAGGAAAGGTGACATCCTCCTCTGGACACACACACACAAGGTGACATCCTCCTCTGGACACACACACACAAGGTGACATCCTCCTCTGGACACACACACACAAGGTGACATCCTCCTCTGGACACACACGCATGCACGCACGCATTCACGCACGCACGCACCACTCACGCACTCACACACACACACACACACACAACACACACACACTCACTCCCTGGTCTAATAACCAGTCAAGTGGTCTAAGTGTGAAGTCAGAGCTCTAGATTAAGCAGAAGACACACAGCTTGACTGTTTCCACACAGACAGCACCTGGAACGAGGTGGGGGGGTGAGGGGATGAGGAGGGTGGGTGTGGGGGGAGGGGGGAGGGAGGTTCCCTCAGGAAGTAAGTAACCAGTTCTAACCAGCACCTAAAGGGTATGTAAACCGCGCTTGGAAACCGAGTGAGAGTTCTCTTCCTCAGTTGATGATTTCTCTGGTATTATTTACTCAACAAACAAAAAGAGGATACAGTGGCAACATTGGCTTTACACTCCTCTGACACATTGTCATTCTGATCTACTGAATCTCAATGGTGCAATTAAATAGAAAGTCTGGGTTTTTTGTTGTTGTTTTTGGGGTTTGTTTTGGAGGGTTTTTTTGTTTGTTTTTTGATGCATGTCCAAGAGTCTATCAAATTATTTGGGATATTTAAATTTGTTTGTTTTCATTTGCTAGGATACTGTGACAAAGTACACAAATAGAATGTTTTTTTAAAAAAAGTGTATTCTTGCCGGGCGTTGGTGGCACATGCCTTTAATCCCAGCACTTGGGAGGCAGAGCCAGGCGGATCTCTGTGAGTTCGAGGCCAACCTGGACTACCAAGTGAGTTCTAGGAGAGGCGCAAAGCTACACAGAGAAACCCTGTCTCAAAAAACAAAAACAAAACAAAAGTGTATTCTCCCATGGTTCAGGAGACCAGAAGTCCAAGATCAAGAGGAGGGCTGCACCTTCCTGTCCAGCAGCGCAGAAGATGGTGAGCTCTGCTCTCTCTGGCTTGTGGTGACTCCCTTGGTCTTGGAGCAGGGTGGCTCTGTCTCTGCATAGCTCTGGTTGTGTGCGTGTCTATCTCTGTCTTTGATAGGTTCACCAGCCATAATGGATTAGGGCCTGTGATGGCTAATTGATGGACCAAGCCATCATGTTACAAGGTCCAAAGAAGTTCATTCCTGTTTTCTGTAAAACTTGGATTTGACCAGGTCTTGACCCATTTTCTGGAATTTTACATGTTCCACACCTTATACCACAACCTCCACCTTGATACAATAAGATGTTCTGACAAATAATGTTTGAGATGATCTGCCAGGCTCCTACGTAACCAAAACTCCTTGGGAACTCCCTAGCCTTGCGGTTTTTTATTTATTTATTTATTCATTTATTTATTTTTTTGGACTATCTCAGCCCCACGTTTTCCTATATTCGATGCTATTTTTTTTCAAACTCTGCTTTAAGGAGCCAGCCATGTCTGACAGAAGATAAAGCTTTCTTAATTTGACCAAAGAGTTTAGGTAATGCTCTTTAGGTCTCATTGGGTAGGATTAACACAATCTTGATTGTCAGCTTGAGGCAAGAAGAGGCCTATCTGCTGTCCCTTCCTTGCATGTTGCAAAGGTAACCTTTTCTGGCATTTGTACTCACCACAGCTCGTATTTGATTTCTTCAAACCTGCATCAGATAGAGCAATGTGGATTTTTTGTTTGTTTGCTTGCTCTGTTTTGTTTTTGAGACAGGGTCTCTCTACAGAGCTCTGGTTGTCCTGGAAGTCACTTTGTGACCAGGCTGGCCTTGAACCCACAGAGCTCTTCCTGCTCTGCCTCCTGAGTGCGGGGATTAAAGGTGTGCGCCACCACCGCCCATCACGATGTATTTTTAAACAACTTGTCGGCTAAGTGTGTGGCGTGCGGCTATCATTCTAGACCTCAGCAGGCAGAGGAAGGAAGATCACTGCCTGTTCCAGGCCAGCCAGGGCTGCACAGTAAGACCTTGGCTCACCACAACACCCACCCTCCTCACACATACACACCCCAAGACAATAACGACAACAGCAAAACAAAACGACGCTCTGACACCATGAAGGTTTGCTGACTCTCCAGGGTAACATGAGCTTCCTACCAAGGGAGGACGTGTGTGTCTTGTTTATCACCGCATTTCCTTGTTTGTCATCACATTTCCTTGTTTGTTGTCACTGCATTTCCTTGTTTGTTGTCATTGCATTTTCTTGTTTGTTGTCATCACATTTCCTTGTTTGTTGTCACCACATTTCCTTGTTTGTTGTCATCACATTTCCTTGTTTGTCATCACATTTCCTTGTTTGTTGTCACCACATTTCCTTGTTTGTTGTCATCACATTTCCTTGTTTGTCATCACATTTCCTTGTTTGTTGTCATCACATTTCCTTGTTTGTTGTCATCACATTTCCTTGTTTGTCATCACATTTCCTTGTTTGTTGTCACCACATTTCCTTGTTTGTCATCACATTTCCTTGTTTGTCATCACATTTCCTTGTTTGTTGTCATCACATTTCCTTGTTTGTTGTCATCACATTTCCTTGTTTGTTGTCACCACATTTCCTTGTTTGTTGTCATCACATTTCCTTGTTTGTCATCACATTTCCTTGTTTGTCACCACATTTCCTTGTTTGTTGTCACCATCTCATTTCCTTGTTTTGTCACCATTTCCTTGTTTGTTGTCACAATTTCCTTGTTTGTTGTCATCAAACATTTTCCTTGTTTGTTGTCATCACATTTCCTTGTTTGTTGTCATCACATTTCCTTGTTTGTTTGTCATCACATTTCCTTGTTTGTTGTCACCAAACATCCTTGTTTTTATTATCCTTGTTTGTTTCATCACATTTCCTTGTTTGTGTCATCACATTTCCTTGTTTGTTGTCATATCACATTTCCTTGTTTGTCACCGCATTTCCTTGTTTGTCACCGCATTTCCTTGTTTGTTGTCATCACATTTCCTTGTTTGTTGTCATCGCATTTCCTTGTTTGTTGTCATCACATTTCCTTGTTTGTTGTCATCACATTTCCTTGTTTGTTGTCATCACATTTCTTGTTTGTTCACATTTCCTTGTTTGTTGTCATCACATTTCCTTGTTTGTTGTCATCACATTTCCTTGTTTGTCACCGCATTTCCTTGTTTGTTGTCATCACATTTCCTTGTTTGTTGTCATCACATTTCCTTGTTTGTTGTCATCACATTTCCTTGTTTGTTGTCATCACATTTCCTTGTTTGTTGTCACCACATTTCCTTGTTTGTTGTCATCACATTTCCTTGTTGTTGTCATCACATTTCCTTGTTTGTTGTCATCACATTTCCTTGTTTGTTGTCATCACATTTCCTTGTTTGTTGTCATCACATTTCCTTGTTTGTCATCACATTTCCTTGTTTGTCATCACATTTCCTTGTTTGTTGTCATCACATTTCCTTGTTTGTCACCACATTTCCTTGTTTGTTGTCACATTTCCTTGTTTGTTGTCATCACATTTCCTTGTTTGTTGTCACATTTCCTTGTTTGTTGTCATCACATTTCCTTGTTTGTTGTCATCACATTTCCTTGTTTGTTGTCATCACATTTCCTTGTTTTTCCTTGTTTGTTGTCATCACATTTCCTTGTTTGTCACCACATTTCCTTGTTTGTTGTCATCACATTTCCTTGTTTGTTGTCATCACATTTCCTTGTTTGTTGTCATCACATTTCCTTGTTTGTTGTCACCACATTTCCTTGTTTGTTGTCATCACATTTCCTTGTTTGTTGTCACATTTCCTTGTTTGTCACCACATTTCCTTGTTTGTTGTCACCACATTTCCTTGTTTGTTGTCACCACATTTCCTTGTTTGTTGTCATCACATTTCCTTGTTTGTTGTCACATTTCCTTGTTTGTCACCACATTTCCTTGTTTGTTGTCACCACATTTCCTTGTTTGTTGTCATCACATTTCCTTGTTTGTTGTCATCACATTTCCTTGTTTGTTGTCACATTTCCTTGTTTGTCATCACATTTCCTTGTTTGTCATCACATTTCCTTGTTTGTCATTGTATTTCCTTGTTTGTTGTCACGCACTATAGCTCTGTAATGGAGCCAAAGCACCTGAGATTTGCACAAGGGTCATCAAAGGATGCTATTTAATGTTCTAGACTTGAATAATTAGAAGACTATACATTTAAGCTTGTTCCTAAGTTACAATTAAATGGCTGTGTCACCTCTCTGCAGTTATGTCACCTCAGAGTGTAGAACCCAGGCTCAGACTGACTGAGTGACTTAGTTCAGGCAGAAGAGTGAGTCCTGTGTCCAGGCTCTGCCTCCCCTCTCCTCAAGAGACCACAGAGCTTCCTTCTGGTCCTCACACAAATACCATCAATTGGCCACTGAATTGGTTGATTTCTCCATTTGATTTGATAGGGATTGGCTTGGGATTGTCTAAGTGTTAGGGAGACAAGCTACATAGAGGCCATACTCCGACTCTGGGGTGATTAGCCCCACTTGGAGAGGCAGAGGAGACTTTTCATAAGTGTGGAATGAGGCCTGCCCTTCCTGACTCAAGTCAGTACATCTGAGTTGGCTGTGAGCTATGGTGTTGTAACTCACACGGGAGAGTCTTCTTACACACTAGCCAAACACACCACTATTTATTAACCAGGGCTGGCAGCAAAGCTCATTGTCAGAGTACTTGTCTAGCATGCGTAAGGAAGGCCCTGGGTTCCATGCCCAACACAGGGGAAAAATGAAACAAGAATATACCAACCAATCATATATTGTTGGACGTTGAGATATCTGTAATTTCAAAATGTTAAGAAGATTATGATGAATTTCTTGCACATACATCGTTGTGTACATGTCCTGCAGGGTCAAAGGTCATGTCATTGGCTCCCATTACCATATTCCCTTCCAGAAAGATTTATCAAATATTCTCTTTGTGTATACAGTGTTCATGGATGTGTGCATATATGTGAATGTACATGCAACTGTGTGTGTCTATGTGTGTGTATGTGTGAGTAGAGGCCAGAGTCTAACGTCAGTATCCTGCCCAAGTGCTCTCCACCTTGCTTTTTGAGGCAGCGGCTGTCACTGAATCTGGGAGTCACCGAGGGATCCTCCTGTCTCCGTCTCTCCAGGGGTGGGATTGCAGGCTTTTAGGCGAGGGCTGGAGAGCTGACTCTGTCCTCACGCCTGCACAGCAAACATTTTAGTACTCTCTCATTCCTCCATCTTTGTGGTAAAAGAATAATCTGACTGCTAATCGCAGGATTGGTGTTAGGATTAAGATAATAGGCACCAAATGGCTGGACAATATTGCTGGCCTTTTTCCCACTGGAAAGCAAGTTTTCTGTTGGAAGGGAGAAATTATTTGAGGTCTTGGGCATTTTGCTTAGAGTTTGTGTGTGTTGTACAGATAAACTTCACAGCAACTCTGTCCATTTTGTGGACAGGAAAGCTGAGGCTTGTGTGGCTTAAACAATGAATGTAGGTCATCACTCAAGGTCAGCATCTGGACCCGGGTCAGTGTCATTTCAGATCCTCACTTTAGCCTCTGTAGATTAAATCAACACATGGCAGTGTGTACAGTGCACACACACACAGTTAGATGATTAGCAGTTAGGTAGCTGGGTCTGTCCGTTACGTAAACATGTGCCCTTCCAGGATGACTCGGTCCCAGCTCCCTGATGGCAGTTGAAAAGAAAGAAATGCATGATCTGGATGTCCGAGTTTCCACAGTACTGTCTCCTCCATTTTTTCTCCACTTGTAGACATGCCCCAGCAGCGGAGCCCTTCCACCGTCGGCAAGGCTGGGGAGGGGCCAGGTGTCTTCTATCCTGTCCCTGTGAAGACCCTGGTCCGTCCCTGTGAAGACCCTGGTCCGTCCCTGTGAAGACCCTGGTCCGTCCCTGTGAAGACCCTGGTCCGTCCCTGTGAAGACCCTGGTCTGTCCCTGTGAAGACCCTGGTCTGTCCCTGTGAAGACCCTGGTTTATGGAAACTTTCACAGCACTGACATTTCTGCCTGGCCTGTCAGTCACAGATTATCACATGACTGCTTGCCCCATCAGTTTTCTCCTTTTCCTCTTTTTTTGTTTTTTGTTTTTTGGTTTTTTTTGTCCAAACATAAAACACACGGCCGTGGCAAAAGCGAGGTATTTCCATGTTGATGAAAACTCAGAACGTGAAGCTTGATGGGAAGACTCGGTGGGTGGAAAGCTTTCCATACAAGCCTAACAGTCTGAGTTTGATCCCCAGATGCCACAGCTGGAAGAGCGAACCAGCCCTGAAAGTTGTTCTCTGACCTCCACAAGCGCAATGTGACATGTGTGCTTTCGCTCAGACACAACATCACACATACACTATCAATAATAATAATGATGATGATAATAATAATAATGATAATAATAATAATAATAATAATAATAATAATAATAAATTTTAAAACTCTCAATACAATTTGATCCTAGGCTGGGGAGGGGGGGAAATGACAAAATAAGTAAAAACTCAAAATTTGAGCTGAACACGTCAGGACAGATATTATTCATCCCTCACAGCATCCACAGGATATTAGGATACTGTGAAAACAGCTCACAAGTGACAGCGAGCCAGCTTCCAGGGTCCTTCAGACCAGAGCACAGGTGTCCAGGTTGCAAGCTACAGCCACCACTTAGTAAAACTTCAACCTTCTTGGACTTCAAGGCCTTGGGTACACCTGCCACATTCCCATGTCATCCTCTGGGACTGTGGGCCCAAGGCACACCTGCCACACTCCCACATCGTCCTTCTGGGACAAAGTGGAGTAAGCTGGCAAGATGCCACCGAGATGATGTGAGACCTGGTTGCTTACTGGTGACAGGGTGTGGGAACTCACGCAGCTTGCCTGACTTGTGGCCTTGGGTTAGCTTTGGGTCCCTCATCTGGAACTGGTAAGAGCTGTGGTGGTTTGGATGTGAAATATCTCCAAAGAGTCCTGTGTTAAAGGCTTCGTGCCAACTAGTGGGCTTGGGGAAATGACTAGATCACAAGGGCTCTGACTTAATCCACTGATGCAGTCACAATCCGATGGCATCATTGTGAGGCTCTGGAAACCGAGGGGCAGGGCCTACTCGGAGGAAGTAGACCCCTGGAGTGTGAATCTGTCCTTGGCTGTGAACCCTGGCTATTCTGTCTGCTTCTTGGCTGTCCTGAAGTGAGCAGCCTCAGGAGGGCTTTGCTTCAGGCCAAAGTCATCTTGGACTGAATATTTGCAAACCATGAACCTGAATAAACCCTTTCTTTCTTGACTTCAGGTGTTTTGTCACAGTGTCTGACTCCATGAGGTCTGATTATAGCAAACTCTTAGCTCCGTGCTAGGCACGGATAGTGTTCGGAGCATGCTCATCAAGAGCCGGGAACAGCGGCTGACGATACGGCTCAGTGACACTGGCCTTGGAAGTGCCAGAGAATTCCCTCCTTTCGTGGCCCTGTGTCAGGAAGTTAAGAGGCCAGGGACTGCAAGTTTGGAGACCAAGTGGCACACACACAGAGTTCTTCTGGCCTGGCCACCTGTCACGGAAGGTGTAAAAATCATGCGCCCTAAAAAGAGTGGTTCACTGCTAGGCTTGCGGGTGCAGGCATGAGGTCTCAGTTCTGCAACTTCCTGTCCAGCAGACAAAGTGGCCACTTCCCTACAACTCCCTGTAGTGGTCACGCTGAAGCTCTTGGTTATCATCGGTGCAATCACTGGACAATATGGAAGTCTCAACAGACTCAGGTCTGCGTCACATGTTCCATCACTCTACTCAGGAAGCAAAGGTGAGGAGAAAATCAATATGCTATTTAGTTATTGGAAGCATCCACTTGTGCCACTGGCTGCTGCTGGTGCAAATGAGAAGTGTCCTCCATGCCAGATGGAAAAGGTCATTTAGCACAGACAATGAGAGTGAGGTCTGCAGCTGGGCACCCCGTGCTAACTCCTGAGTGACAGGTCCTATAATGTCGAGTGCCTCCATTTTCTCTCCTGACACGTGGAGATGGGGTGCTCACTTACTCCTGAACTTCTGCACACACACCATGGAGATTGTGCCCAGCAGGGGCTGCGTTCTGTCGTGATATCATCTGCTTCCCCAGGAGACACCTGGACTCCAAGACACCCCTCGGATAAGCTCACATGCTTTTCTGGATGTGTTCTTCTGCTTTCAAAATTATGAAGCTGGTTCACGGGAGCAACTGTGAACCAGAAAATGTCAATAGAAAGCTGTGTTTTTCCAGCACTGGGGAGCAGAGGCAGGAGAATTGCTCTAAGTTCAAGGCCAGCATTGCTACATAGTACATAGTGGGTTCCATGACCTCAGCCCAGGCTACAGAGTGGGCCCTGTGGAGTCATTCTTGTTCAAACCGCCACACACAGGTCCATGGAGAGTAAGTAAAAGGGGCATGCCTGGGATGCTTGTGAGGACTTCTGTGTGTGGCCTGCTAGAGCAGGCGTGATAGTGTTAGAGAATATTTGATCACACTGTGAACCCCAACCTTGTGTTACTTACTGGAAAAGCTTGTTTCTACTTGTGGCATGGCTTAGCCCTAGCACACACTTTTAATCCAAGAGCTTTCAGCTTGATCATTGTAAACAGGATTAAATAAAGTCAACCATAGGTCCAGAGGCAGAGCAATCAGCCAGTTGACAGGAAAAAACAGAGAATAAGAAGGAGTCAGGAAGATGGATAGAGAGACCCAAAGGAAGGGAGGGACATCCAGTTAGAGGAGTTTTTGTTTGAGACCATGTAGGAGAAAACTCTTTTTGGGACAATGGTAGAGGAAGAAACAGCTAGGTGCTTTCTCTGCCTCTCTGAGCTAGCAAGTTCTCACCCCAGCATCTGACTCCCAGGTCTTCATTGTTAAAATTCAACAATTGCGATTTTGTTAAAACCAACACTACAGTCTAGAATGGAGGCAGGTCCCACAGACCTCTGATGTTTGATACAGTAAAAATTCTTGTTACCTTGGGAGCTATGGGGACTATAAACAAAACCCTTGGCCTATCAACAAGAGAAACCCACTGAAGCTGGCAAATTAAATGGGATGTTTATTGCAAGTCTTTGGGATCTGAAAAACTCTGTATCAAGTATTCTTCTTCCTACCCATCAGGCTTCTCCCCTACCCTCTGCCCCAGCACTCTATGCATTCTGGCCCCTCTGCATAGTGATTGACATCTTAGTGCTATGACACCATTAGGACCTTGACAAGAGCAGCTTAGACTTGCTTGTTGAAAAGCTCAGATGTACCCATGTAGTAATGGTGAACGTCTTTAATCCCAGCACTCGGGAGGCAGAGACAGGTAGATCTCTGAGTTCAAGGCCATCCTGGTCTACAGAGGGAGTTCCAGGACAGCCAGGACTACACAGAGAAACCCTGTCTTGAAACAAAGCAAAAAATGAAACAAAGAAAAGCTCAGATGTGGTCATTATGTTTCCAATTCCATGTTTCATTTTCAGCCTCATTGAGAACATTTGGAAGGAATCCCCTTGGGGCCCAGAAGAGAGTAACAGGCCTCTCTTGTTTAGAACCTTTGTCTCCTATTCAGTCTTTAAAGTATTATAAACCCTTCAGCTTTACCTTCCAACCATACACAGTGGAACCAGGCTGAAACACACAGGCATTGGTGGGAATTTTGTGGCCGGGATTACCTTCCGGATTCCCTCCTGTTTGCCCGAATGCCAGCAGTATTGCGACCCCAGTTTTCTCTCCCTAGCAGCTGTGACCCCAATCCCACCCTCCTCACCCACCCCCCAGCACCCCTCCTTCATCCTCCTTGCCTGCCTTGTACCCCTCAAGAATTGCACAACAGGATTAGTGATTCCCTATGACATAAGAGCGTCCCATTGTCCTGCAGCTTTCTCAGTGAAGACCTTGGACAGGCAGACCGCCTAAGAGGCTCCCCTCCCTCCTCTGGTTTCCTCCTGCTGGCTGCAGAGCCTGTGGGTAGCTCTGTTGGGCTCCCCCACGCCCACCTCTGTCCTGTTGCCTTAGCGACAAGACTGAGAAAGTTGGGTTTCCTGGTATCCAAGGTTACGGTGTGTTCAGACAGCTGCTACATGCTACTCGTACATATGGATGGAGTGGGTTGAACCGGAGGTTTTAATTGTATACAGGTGGCATGCTGAATCTGGGTCTGCACACGAAACTCCTTTATTAGTGTAAGAAGAGCTCAGGGTGCAAAGAGACGTGGGGCTCCCTTCTCCGTGTCCCGTGCGACCTCCTGGAATCAATGCAAGCAGAGCAAGGGAAATGGGCTATGGAAGAAGGGGAGGGAGAGGGCGGCAGAAAGGGAGGGCGGACGCTGCGTTTCTCTGCTTAGACGGATTTACAAAGACGGGGCCCTCCTCCACCTTTTATAGCGTATAGACCTGCGTGGCCCTCCCTGGCTGTCAGCTCTCAGCCCAGCTTAGTCACACAGGTTTGTTTATCAGGCCAGGAATGCTCTCTGGAAAAATCGCTCAGGTATCTCATGTGATCCCATGAAACAACGAGAGATAGAAAGTTGTTAAGAGCCCACTCGTCAAAGTGAGCCAACAGGCACTTTGGACAGACTTCCTGTGGGCTTGGCCTAAGAATCCGGTAACCTTGGGAACGTGGCCTTGCCCAAGGCAAGTGACCTCTCACTAGAAGGGGGCTTTCAGATCTTTTCCCTTGGGTTTGCTCAGGAAATTTAAATGATCCCATTAGCTCCAAACCAGTTTTCAGAGAAAGGTTCAAAGTTATTGTCACAATACTTTCCAAACTAAAAAACAAGTGGTCTGGTCAAAGACTCAAAAACAAACGAGCAAAAAGTCTTAAGTCAATGAGTTTCTCCTTTTATTACACTTATTTATGGAGTGCTGGGCAGGGGGTGGGGTGGGATTTGGCATGCTACAGGGCATTCTGGGAAATAGAGGATGGCTTACTGGAATCAGTTCTTTCCTTACAGTGTGGTGGCAAGTGCCTTGACCCACTAAACCATCTTGCTGTCCCCTCAAGATTCTTTCTAATATTGAAATTTGATTTTATGAGAAATAAATATCACAAAGCAACCCCTTCCTCAGTCTTAATTTAACCAATTGTCATCAGCAAGAAAAATAGTTACTTAAATGTGACCCAGATTCTCCCTGGGAGTTTAGCATGTGAGTGATACCGTGGGGTAGACACTCATTTTTATTCACATGCTCTTTTCTTTAAAGAAAAAAAGTGATTTTCTTTTAGTAATCCCTTTGTGAATATTGATACCAACGTCAATAGAATTTGATCATAAATCTGACGGAATGAAAATTAAGAGTTCTAATTATTACATTCAGATTAGTAAACTGGTAAAGCCAATGCTTCCAACTTCAAAAAGAAATGTGATCTTTGGTTTGTAAGTCATAACCATTAAAAACTTGGATTGATTTATTTTATGTGTATGAGTGTTTTCTCTGAGTGTGTGTTTATTCACCATGTGTGTGCAGTGCCCTTAGAAGCCAGGAGAGGGCATCAGATTACTTGGAACTTGAGTCATCCAGCACCGTGATGGCTCACAACTGTCCACAACTCCTGTTTCAGGGAACCTGACACTTCCTCTGGCCTGTAAGAGCATTAGACATTGGTGAGGGTGCTGAGAACTAATCTTGGGGTCCTCTGGAAGAGCAGTAACCCCACTTAGCCACTGAGCCATCTCTCCAGACACCGTGATCCAGGTTTCCTTTCAAGGACATTTGGGTCAGGCAAATTCTGGAATTTTTAAGAATGAGACTAAGAATTCTCTGTACTACAGCTATCTTAGGAAGAAATGTGAAGTCAATGTGCCAATTGTTTTAGGAGAATCAGAAGTGGTGAAATTTTAGTAGTAATTTGATTAAGCTGCACTTTGAAAATTTGGGCAGCGTGGCAGCTGTACCCTTCCTGTAGGCTTTCAAGTTAATAAAATTTAATTGTATAATTTGCATTTTATACTGCTTGTAAAGTTATAATTGTGCAAATACGAGAATACATTTCTGTTACTCACGTTGTCTCGTTTTGTGGAGACTGTGGCTCCTCAGACACCGAGCCCTCTCAGTTGCTTATTTCACAACGGTAACAAAATTCCCACCGCCGCCCCCTGCTTTGTAGAAGAGAAAACCAGATGTAGCTGTGCACATGTGGAATGCTGGCACCTGGGATCTGGAGGCAGGAAAAGCAAGAGGTCAAGGTCATCCTCAGCTGACATTCAAGGCCAGCCTGGGCTACATGGAACTTTGTTTCTAAAAACCAAAGGGAAAGGAGCAAAGGAGACAACAAAAACATGCTTCAGGAAAGCACTCTGAAGACTGGATTAAACGCTGCGTAGACTGTCGTATACAGAGCTGGCTCAGGCGTGGCCACTCAAGCCTGGGATCCTGACACTTGGAGTGCTGAGGCACGAGGATCATGTCGAGTTCCAGGCCAACCTGGGCTACGGAGTAAAATTCTGTCTCAACAAAAACAAAAATTTAAAACAAACAGACATGTGCTGTGCCTGTTCAGAAGGGGTTTGCACACTCTTGCTTCTCCGGATCGTATGAATCTTTCACCGTCTAAAATGGATTTGTGCTGTTTCTATTGTTTTTTAAAACAAGTGAAAACTTGTGACCATCAGAAATGTTTCAGGAATTTAAACCCTCACAACGCCCGTACCACCTTAAAGCGTATTTTCATTACACTTCACAGTTGTATTGGTTAGATGGGTGTGCTATGGTCCATATGTGGCTGTCCAAGGACAAGAGTTGGTTCTTTCTCTTCACCAGATGAACCTGGGGATTGAACTCAGGCCCTTGGGCTTGATGGAAAGCACATTTATCTGCTGAACCTTTCACTAGCTCTGCAGACTTTTACTTAACTTTTAAACTATAGCACTGAGATGTAGCTCAGCATTTGCCTAGTGAGCATGATGAAAGCCTGAATCTGATCTTTAACACGGCAAATATGCACCCATCTCTCTCTCTCTCTCTCTCTCTCTCTCTCCTCTCTCTCTCTCTCTGTGTGTGTGTGTGTGTGTGTGTGTGACACACACACACATATATCCAAGTATTCCAGGCTCTAGGATCTCAAGTATCTTCCCACATTTATCTCTGTCAATACTTGGAAGCTCTTGGAGCAAATGGACATTTCTGTCCTCCTCTACCTCTGACAGGTGTTAGATCTGAGCACTGAAACCATCTTCCCTGGAGTTCAGAGCCTCCGTAATTAAACCCAGGAAGCTACATAGGGCGGGACCTGGTGGGACGTAACGAGGATGAACTGGACTCCAGAACCAGCCACCAGACTTTGTCTAGGTTCGATTCTATCACATTCTCCACCCACCACAGTAAAAATGAGTCAGAGGCACAGCTGCCTTACAGAGGTCAGCAGATTTGGGGCACTGTAGCCGGGGAGCCTCTTTCTCATCCTTGTTTTGTCTTTGGGCAGGTGACCCCACACAGCTGGACCTCTGTTCTGCTGTCCAGCAAAGGCAGCAGGGTTCCTATTTTTGAATTCTTCCTCCACCGACATAACAGCAGCCCTCCTCCTGGCTCCTAACTCAAGACACGCAGCGGGCAGCAGGCTTTGCTTGCAGAATTTCACCTTGAAGGGTGAAGGAGAGAACAGAATTGAGTTGCTTTCCTGGGCTTAACTAAAATCAACCCTGGATGAAGTTAACAACTCAAACATCATGGTTCTGGCCTCCTTTTCCTGGACTCTCATCTCACACTCTGCTGGGACACCAAGTGTCTTGATGTACTACTAGAGCTTTAGTTAGCTTCCTTTTGTTTTGAAGATTATTATTATTATTAGATTTTAGAGGTTTCTCTCTGTAATAGTCCTGGCTGTCCTGGAACTCACTCTGTAGACCAGGCTGGCTTCAAACTCATAGAGAACCACCTGCCTCTGACTCCCGAGGGCTGGGATTAAAGGCATGCACACCACTGCTTGTCAAAGATTAATTTTTATAATTTTAATCATGTGTACCTGCACATTTCTGTGTGGGAGTATGGGCACGCGAGTGCAGGTGTCAGAGGAGGTCAGAAGCATTGGGTCCCCTGGATCTGGAGTTACAGTCAATTTGTGAGCTGCCCGGCATGCATACTGGGAACCGAACCCGGGTCCTCTGCAAGAGCCGTAAGTGCCCTTAGCTACTGAGCCATCTTTCCAGTCCTTTGCTCTTGTTTTTTGTTGTTTTCAGGGTGTTTTGTTTTGTTTGCTTTGTTTTGTTGGCAGTCTAGCCATATAGTCCAGACTGGCATCAAATTCCACATCCTCCTGCATCTGCCTCCCAAGTGTTGGGACTTCAGGTGTACGCCACCACACTGTAGTGCCAGCTAGCTTCGCTGCTGCTGCTGCTGCTGCTTGTCTTCAGGACAAGGTCTCATGGATCTCAGGCTGGTCTCGAACATGTTACTCAGCCGAAGATGACCTCGACCTCCCGACCCTCCTGCCACCACCTCCTAAGTGTGATAGTGTAGGTATGTGCCGCCAAACCCGGGCCTTTGTGCATGCCAGGCAAGCCCTCTACCAACCAACCAAAATCCCGAGCCCCTTCCTAGCTGGAACTTGACTGAGGCTTTGCGCAGCTCTACTTCTTCTTCCCATCTGTACTTCTGGGCTTGGTCAATCGTTGACGCATCAACTCAACACATTTGGTTTTGGCCAGGCATTGTGTGAAGGACACAAGATCCATTTATTCATTCAGTCAGTCAATCAGCAACGAAATTTCAAATATTTTCAGCGACTTTGATCGGGGAGAAACTCATGAGGCTCCACCTCCGGAGGTCTATCAGCAGTGAACGGTTGTTGGAAGAAGGGGAGAGATTTTCTTAAGTGGCATAACCATTGGTGACGTGTCCGTAATATCTCCTCCCTCTTCTTCTCCCCTCCTCCCCCCCTCCTCCTTCCCCCTCCTCCTCCCCTTCCTTCTCCTCCTCCCCTCGTCCCCCTCCCCTCCTCCTCCTCTCCTTCTCCTCATCCTCCTTCCCCCTCCTCATCCTCCTCCCCTCCTCCTTCTCCCCCTCCTCCTCCTCATCCTTTCCCCCTCCTCATCCTCCTCCCTCCTCATTCTCCTTCCCCCTCCTCATACTCTTGCCCTCCACCTCCTCATTCTTTTTGAGATAGAGTTTCTCTGTGTAGCTCTGGCTGTCCTGGATCTCACTCTGTAGATCAGGCTGGCCTCGAACTCACAGAAATCCAACTGCCTCTGCCTCCCGAGTGCTGGGATTAAAGGTGTATGCCACCACCGCCCAGCCTCCTACCTGTTCTTTAAGTATCCCCAGTGAAACTCATTGGCACACATATGCAAACACATGAGAGTAGAAATTACACACAGTAGAAGGTACACACACACACACACACACACACACACACACACACACACACACACGTACATGCATACGTACACAGAAAGAGAGAGATGAGAAAGTAGAAGGAAGAGGAAGGAAGGCTATCAACAGGGGTGGTAGGGCGTGAGAGAAACGGGGCTGAATAGGAAACACATTATGTATGTGTATGAAAATGTCATAATCAGCCAGGCGGTGGCGCACACCTTAACCCCAGCACTGGGGAGGCAGAGGCAGGCAGAAGCCAGCCTGGTCTATAGAGTGAGTGCAGGATAGCCAGGGCTACACCGAGAAATCCTGTCTGAAAAGAAAGAAAAAAAGAAATGAAGAATGGAAGGAAGGAAGGGTCAAAGGAAACGTCCCAATGAAACCCGTTACTACGTGTAATTAGTACACGCTAACAAATATTTTCTTTAATTTAAGCAACTATTAGGTATTCTAAGTGTTAGTTATACAGCAAAGAACAAACCAGCCTTCATGAAGTTCATAATCCATGGGAAGGGAAATGGAGACAAATAAGTTATGTATGTAAAGGATGCACTAGGTCATATCGGTGCCTTTCTTCAAGCAGTGCTATAGACATGGCAACTTGAGGTTGGACAGTTGGGGATACCAGAAGACAGGGTTAGGGCCTGGATAAAGTGAAGGAGAGAGCACACCATTTGATGCCTGGCTATGATGACCAGGCTTATGCTTCAACTTGGCTGAGCTAAGGGATGCTCAGATAACTAATAAAACCTTGTTTCTAAGTGCTTCTGTGCATCATCCAGAAGATCACGTCATTGTAATCAGTTGACTGTGAAAAGAAAATCCACACTTCACACATGGCCAAACATCATCTGATCCCCATGGGACAAAAGGTCGAAGAAGTGTGGAGAAGGAGGTTGTCTTCCAGGCTGGGACATCTGTCTCCTTGTGAGCTATGGCATCGCTCCCCTGGTTCTCAGCCTTCAGACTTGGACCAGATTATACCATCAGGGCTCTGGGTCTCTAGCTTGCTGTTGGCAGATGCTGGACCTCTCAGCCAACACGATCAGGTGGGCCCAATCTTATAATCGATTTCCTCTTCTAGAGCTACGTGCTGTTGGTTCTGAACCATGACCAATTCCTGTGGGTGCCGCTGCCCTGGAGGCGGGACTGTGCATGGTGAACTCTAAGGTCAGCAGGGAGGCCTGCAGGGGAGCGTGGTGAGGGGGAGATGGGAGGGGAGGATGGGACAGACACATTGGGCCTTCTGGATGAGACAGGGACTTTGGCTTCAGCTCTAAAGGAAACTAGGCCACTTGAGGGTTTGGGTTTGGGGGTGATGTGATCACTGACAACACCAGCAGAAGTGGGTGGATGAAGTGAGAACGTCGGTTAAGTAGCCGCTGAGGGGCTGTGGAGGCATGGGGAAGCAGGGCCGTGGGGACCGTGAGACATCAGGATCTATTCTGAAGTCGGAGGTGACAGGGCTCGCTGCATGTGGCAAGCTTCTCCTCATTGGCCTGTCACCCCAATGAAAGACATGCTTCTCTCTGCTTGGAGCACACAACTGTTGTGGTGACCAGCTTGTGGCTTTAAGGGGGTGAACCCATGTGTTAAAGAGGGAGGGGCTAGAAAGCGTCGGTAGGGAGAGCAAGCCATGGCCCTAGGTGAGGCCTACTTCAGTCTTCCTGTTACATGAGAGCATGCAGTCAGATGTCCCGAAGCCCTAAGTGTCCCCTAGCTGTGGAGCCAAGGCCTTCGGGGTGATGCAGAGTTCCTGTGATGTGTAGGCAATTGGAGCTGCTGAAGAAGTTTGTTCAGGAGTCACATGACTGATCTTATCTTAAAGAGACCCCCGCTGGTAGCAGCAGGGGCAGACTGAAGACAGGGATGTAGGAAGCCCATGAGAATGCTGCCTTGTCCATGCAGCAGAGCTCAAGGCAGACTGGGCCAGGGTGACGTCAGTGATGGCGTGTCCTGTCCTCTGTTCTCCATGTTCTGTCCCCTCTTCCTCTGATCACCTCCCTCCTGCCCCGTGGCTCTTTGCTTGGTGCTTACCTTTCCATCTGGCCCTGCTGGGCATCTAAGGGCAGACAGCTGCAGAGAGTCTCAGGCTCCTTTCCTGCTCTGCATCAAGACTCAGGCCCTGTCCTGCATCCTGGCCTCACCCGTCCTGTCCACTCTGGCAGTTGTGGGACTGTGCAGGTCAGTCGGTCCTTCTTGGGGTTCAAGGTCTGATTCTTATCCAAGCCTTGCTATTATTGCTGTGAGTAGCTTCAGACAGATTTCTTTACTTTGCTCACCTCTCACCCCTAATCTCTCTCCTCTTCAGTACTTTGGCTTCTCTGCTGTCCTCCCCCTCCCCGATGGACAGTTCTGGGACAAGGCCTTGGGATACCTGCCAAATGTCTGTCAACATTTTTAGGAAGAGGCCACATGAGATTCTGGAAGCTGGTAGGATATTTCCCTCTGAATGAGTCCATTCCCTAGCACACATGCCCCTGGCCTCCTGGATCCCTCTTGAGGAGTATGGTAAAATGGTCAAGGATGAACCAGGGAAGAGCTGGTGAAGAGACCAGATCCCATGACAGCCTCTCAATACAAAGTTAGAATTGTCATGGAGGTTGGGGGCCCTGATTGCCTGAGGCTGAGACAGCTCTGTCCTTACCCACCTCTGCCATGCCTTCTCAGGGTGGTGCTTGTGGGGAAGCGACAGAAGGCACAGAAGACATGCTCATCGTGGCCTCTTCCCGGAGGCCGTATCTATGCAGTGTAACAAGTTACCACAAAAGGGTCCCCCGGGAACAGGCGGCTTATCGGCTCAGAGTTTCTGTAGGGTGGGGCAGAGAACATTGGCTCAGTTTGCTGAGTTCAGATCCCCATCACCCACAGAGAAGCCCATTCCTGGGGTGTTCTTGTAATCCCTGTGTGTGAAGGCAGAGACAGGAGGATTCCTGGGATTGCTTGACAGCCAGTCTAGCCAATCAGTGACCTCCAGATTCAGTGAGCACTTCTGTCTGTCTCAAAGGTAGAGAAGTGATTGAGGAAAACACACAGTGTGGACTTAAGGCCTAAACACACCCCCACGACCAGATCATATTCACACATGAACATATGCACACACGTACACGAGAGAG
Organism: Peromyscus leucopus; assembly: GCF_004664715.2. Lineage (NCBI taxonomy): Eukaryota > Metazoa > Chordata > Mammalia > Rodentia > Cricetidae > Peromyscus > Peromyscus leucopus. The sequence goes on from NC_051080.1 coordinate 44,617,864, forward strand.
AGAGAGAGAGAGAGAGAGAGAGAGAGAGAGAGAGAGAGAGAGAATTTCTATAGGCGTGGCCAGTTTGGTTTCCCTCAATGTCTTACAGGGCTGAGCCCACACCATTAACCAGGGCTATGGCCTCACCTCAGTCCCCTTCCAGTCTCGTGGAGGTGTTGGTGGAACTGGCTTCATGCAGCTGTGGGCCCAGCTGTTTTATCGGTGCAGCAATGATGCCCAAAGGCCTTGATCTCAGCTCTGTGTCACGTTGCTTGTAGCTGTGTGATGAAAGGTCGAGGAAAGACGAACCGTGACTCACAATGGCTCTTTCTCACTTTCCCCCACTGCACTGAGGACAGAGCTGTCCCGAGTCCCCAGCCTCCACATTGGCCCCGCCACCTGTGACTGGTGGTGTCTGACTCCTTAAAGTCACTTTTACACATCTTCATTAGAAATTAGAAATGCAGCTTGGAATAACAGAGGGTGAATCAGAAATTAGAATCAGAAGTCAGAGGGAGAGGCTGTGTTGGTTAGACCCAAGGCGCAGCTTCCGGCATTTAGGCTTGTCTACATCTTGACAGGAACTAACAGTGCATGAAACAGAACCACTGACAGGCCTGAGCAGAGACTGCATCTCTCCTGGGCGGCCTGCTTCTCTGCCTTGGCAGGACCAATGATGTCCTGACTTTGGTTCCTCATACATGAAGCTTGATTTGTTCCTGCCAGAATTTGACCAAGATTTTCAAAGGGCACAGGAAGCTGTGGATACAAAATGTCCACATTGCCTTGTCAGCTTGTGTAGACTGAGAAGACACTTGTGGAGGCCCTGGGGAACACATCCGGGTGGGAGACATTTATCCTCTGTGGCTGAGGGAGACACAAGCAGCGTTTGCCTTAGCAAAGTGTCTCTGTGCACCGCGACATGTACGCCTCCCTACGGCAGAAGTTCATTGAGACAGACACTTAGCCGAGTACCTCCTATTAAATTTGAGATTAATTTTGTTTTTTTTTTTTTTTTTGGTTTTTCAAGACAGGGTTTCTCTGTTAGCTTTGCGCCTTTCCGGACTCACTTGGTAGTCCAGCTGCCTCGAACTCACAGAGATCCGCTGCTCTGCCTCGATGCTGGATTAAAGGCGTGCGCCACCACCGGCCGGCGAGATTAATTTTGTTAGAACATACTGTACATACATTTCTTCTCATCTTGTTCAAGGTATTGTACCTATATAACTCATTTAACAATGTAATACAAATTGCTAGTCCTTGAAAGTTATTATCAACTAATTAGAATAAAAAGAAATGAAAGTTAGTGGTTAGTCATTACAATCAAACTTGTAAGTCATGTTAGGTATGTTTTCAAGGTCAAACAGATGTTTTTAGATAGACAGATCATCTTCAAACACTTCAGAGATCTACAGAATATGGCATTTAAGATGTTTTAATAACATAGATTCTTTTTTCTTTTCTTTTTTTTTTTTTTGACTATGAGACATGACTGCTCTGGCAGCACTAATCTACTACAGAGAAGATGATGGGCATTGAAGAAACTCCACATGGAGTTTACTCTCTTTGTGGCAAAAGTTAGCCACTGGGCAAGAAAATGCCCTTGACTCGACTGCTGACAGTATGCTGTCCAAATGGACAAGCGGGACATAAAAGAAAGGATGGCTGAACTTTGCTAAGATAACCTAGGAAGGCCTTTCAGAATATTCTGCTTCACAGATAAGTCTGTCAGATATTCTAGGCCTGTAGGCTGAAGATGATACCCCAGCATTGCAGAGGAACCTTGAGTGACTGTCCAGGGAGCCAGCTGTTTCTGTCATTTCTCACATTTTTTTGGAAGTTGCTTGCTTGCACTTCCTGTTTTCTTAGGTAATATTATTTCCTTCTTGGGTCTCTGAGGGAGTTGAAGATTAGGTGGTTATAGTTTTCCTCATTAACAAATTCAGAAAAGAAACTCACTAAAGAGGTGTAAAGTATATACATTTGAAAGACATCAAAAGATAGTATTTGGTTGGTAATACAAATTAGGATAGAAAGTGAATTAGCTACATTTTGGACTCACCAAAAAAAAAAAAAAAAAAAAGGGATAGATAATGGAATATTTTCTCTGAATCTGTCAAATGTTTATGGAATGGACATTGTTAATATAATTCTTGACTGTATATATTGTATATACTTGTTGTATATAGCTTTTATATTAGTTATTACCTTCTTTTATTATTTTATACAAAAAAGGGGAAATGTGATGATATATTATGTACCTTAATTAATTTGTCTGAAGATCAGAGAACAGAACAAGTCACTAGATTAAACATAGAAGCCAGGCAGTGGTGGCACACACCTTTAATCCCAGTACTTGGGAGTCACACTCCTTTAATTCCAACACTAGGAAAGCTGAGACAGGAAGTGGGCAGAGAAAGGTATACAAAGTGTGAGGAGACAGGAACTAAAGCCTTTCAGCTGACAAAAGCTTTTCAGGCTGAGGAGTCTTAGAGGTGGCTTGTTCCTTTGTCTCTCTGATCTTTCAGTATTCACCCCAATATCAGGCTCCAGGTATTTTATTAACGACCGTTTACACTGCTCTTACAGCTAATCTGTGCCATGGCTCAGCACAGTCGTCCCCCCCTCCACTGCTGGCTAGAGTCAAACTACGAACAGGAAGCACCATAGCCTGGAAGATGCTTCCTTCCAGAGAAGCTTCTTATCGCTGAGGACAGTTTAGGGATACGCCGATGAAAACACAGGAGTTAAGAAGAGAATCGAGTGTGGAGACAAGTTCTAGCTTATGCAGAGGCCTGGAGGCAAGAGTTGCTCCTAGCATGCTGCATCTATTACAGAAACTCAAGTCCCTTATAAGACACTTGGCTTTGTGACTAAAGAATGCAGGTAGGATAATAAACAAGCAAACAAACAAAAAATAATAATAAAATAGAAGTTGGACGTGTCACTGTCTCTGATGCTTAAACGTGTTTTGAAAGACTGTGTGTGCACACATGAGACAGACAGGCACACGCACACACAGTTAAACACAAATCCTTTAAGGTGACTCTCCACAACTTGGGTGACATTCCCAAGCCTCAGGAATCAGTCTGTCTGCAAATACTGAAAGCAGGAAGCCGGCAACTGCCTTGATGTAGATACTCAGAGGAACGTGTGGTAGCAACGCTTTTAGCTGCAGACTGAGGCCCTGCAATGAGCACCAAGCCAGGTGTGGTTCTGGGTTCTGTTGCTGTCCTGCTGGGCCAGGCTGTGGTGTCAATTCACACAGCCTGCGATCCTGACAGGAAGGCTGGGGTGACAACATGCTCCCACCCCTGACACAGATACCACTGTGCTTTGTTTTTTAATCGTCGTTGTTTTGGAAAAGCCTGAAAAGAGGCTTTTTGTGCCCGTAGGTGTGTGACCTGGATGGGACAGAGGGACCTGAGGACTGCCTGTGCTGGCCAGGAGGGACAGAGTACTATCCGCTTCAGGCTGAGCAGATGTCCTGTCTGGCGCTTTGTGTCATTTGCCTTCCTCTGCACCCGGTCCCTTTTAAACTATGCCACAGAATGATATCAGCTAAAAACAAAAGTATCTTCCCCTAGATCGCCTAGAAAACAAAAAGAACGAAGGGAAGGGACTTAGCGAGTCCTCGGGTCGCCGCAGGGTAACTGGGACAGAGCCCTGCTCTGTTACCTCTAGTTCTCAGCAAGCGCGTGGTGACAGACACCCCCACACACACACTCTGGGAGCAGGTCAGGCCAGGCTAGCCCCGGGCCACCCTGGCAGTCAAGCCTGTGGCAGGCCACCCTACCCTGCCTGTCCCTCTCCTGTAGAGTCTCATTCTGAATTGTGTTTCTGTGGCCGTCGTCCTCTGCTCCCTCTGAGTCTGATGGTCCATGTACCGGTTACCATGGTAACAGGAAAGCCCTGCTGTATTTGAAGTTTAGCCAGAAGCATGAAGCTGGTGTGTCTGTCTTCTCATGGCCGCAGAAGCCTACCCCTGGACATTCCTAGGCTGGAGGACTAGTCTGCCCACAGCTGTCCAATCCACCTGGAAAGTTACTACCTCAACCACTACACAGGGGTAGACTGCATAGGACAGACTGATTCACCTGGGTAAATCAGAAATGCCCGAGGGATGGAAGAGAAGACACAGCTCTGATCCTCTGTCCAGTGGTGACAGAGAAAGTGAGACAAGATGAAGGCCAGGGGAAGTCAAGAGGATGAGGGAGGGGGACGTGGTCCTTACCCTGGAATCCGGTTTAAGTCTCTCACCAGAGTTAAGAATTTCACCTAAGAGTAACAACAATGCGATCGTCATGAGGCTAGCCTGCGGAGAGACAATATTCCTACTTTAACGTGTTTTCATCAGGTTCTCATATAGTCCAGGCTAGCCTCCCTGCATCTCACATAGCCCAGGCTAGCCTCCGACTCACTAAGAAGATGGCCTTAAACAGCTGATCCTCCTGCATGGCCACCATGATCCCAACAGTCATGCTGGGATGGGCCCAGGGCTTTGTGGTGCCAGGCAAGCACTCTGCAACTGAGCCTCTTTTGGCTTTTTGGCCTACTTTTTTCTTTCAATCTCACTCACTGCAACCTGTACAAAATTTCATTAAGTCTGTACAGCACATTTCATAAACCACTTAGAAACATTCTTCAGATACAAATAAGTCCAACAAACGTTTTGCTTAACATTTTAAATTCTACAAACAGTGTAAATTCAGAAGACACCAAAATCTTATTCAGAGTTAAAACACTTAAGCTCCTCTCTCCCTCCCCCTGCCCCGCCTTGTCTCTCTGAACTTCACATTGGATGTGTACAATTCTTAAGCTTCAACACCTGTGTGTGCTACATCACTGCTGAATGCTTCTCTTAATCAACTCCACTCTGCTTCATTCTGACCAGACTGAAATTCTTTCTGCAGCGTAAGTCAAGAATCCCAATCGCACCTGGGTGCAGACAGCACCCAGAACTCTTCAGGCTGCACACCCAGGCTGTGTCTCCAGCTGTCTGACATAACCAGGTGTGCTTACCACCTCTGCATCTGAGAACGCTTTACTATATGAATAAATGAGCACATGGCCTTCTTTTCCTATCATTCCCCAAGTGACTGTCTCTCTCTCTCCTCCACCTCGGCACTGTGGATTGCCAGAGGTCTACTCTCAGAGTCTGGGACTTACTTCATCATGCTGCCTCTGCTCCCACGTGGTTCAACTCCAGGTTCAAATGGACGCTTAATGAATGTTTCTGCTGACTTCACTGAGCTAGTCAGTAACCCATGGCAGTGGACAATAGACAAGAGAGAGATCTTGCAGGAGGCTGGGAAGAGAAAGGTACAGGAGTCCTGGTTTTCAGAGATCGGGCTGGGCGATACCCTGGAGAGGAGGCGATCTGAATCATCACATGTGTCTGAAGACATCTCTACCCTGGGGACTGGGAAAATGGCCCCCATCCTTCCACAGACAAGCAGCTAATGCCATGGAGTTCTAGATGTCTCTATTATGTCTATGACCCATGACATGACCCATTGACATAATCTGCCTCTGCTTCCATCCATTAAGGCCAATTATCTTTTCATGGACTTTCTGCATAAATCATAGAGAACTGTTTTAGCTGTTGATCCTAACATTTTATAGAAAACATAGTTTCACAGACAGCTAAACACTACCCCGATCTAAACATCAGCTGGTACAGTGAATGATTCACAGTGCTCTCTATCCTGTGTCTTGGAAGATGAGCCACATTTCCATCAGCAGGAAGTGGATTCTACAATATCAATTTGGACTAGTGGGAACCTGGGGAGGGTCACGTTGGCATTTGGGAGTGGGGATGAGAAATGTCAGGAATGTAAATATGTTCTCTAGGGCTCAGAGACCTGGAAAAAGGGGACATGGGACAGGTACTAGGGGACTGAGATAGTCAAGAACACACCACTGGGAAAAGCAGGTACCTCCTATTCCCCATGGTTCTGATGCCTTTGTCTATGGGATGCTTTAAGTTGGACAGCATCTGCCTTAGATGAATCAATAAAGATCAAGTAGTGGGGCCACCTACCCAGATCAGTGTTGGAAACCTCCCATTCATTCTCTCTAAGGCCCCTGTGGTAGTTTGAACATATAATCTCATAGGGAATGGCACTATTAGGAGGCGTGGCTTGTTGGAGTGGGTACAGTCTTGTTGGAGGAAGTGTGCCACTGTTGGGGTGGGCTTTGTGATTTCCTATGCTCAGGATACTGTCCAGTGTGGGAGTCTGCTTCCCGTTGCCTGCAAGATGTAGGACTCTCCAGCATCACATCTGCCTGCACGTGGTCACACTCCCTGCCATAAAATGGACCGAACCTCTGAAACTGTAAGAGAGACCCCTCGGATAAATGTTTTCTTTATAAGAGTGGCTGTGGTCATGGTGTCTCTTCATCGCAATAGAAAGCTAACTTAGACAGCCCACTCCTCTCCGCACCTCGGTCCCACTCCAGGATCCTTACACATCACTCCCTGACGGTGAGTGTCGTCTCTCCACCATTGTCTCAGCTCCACTTGTCGGGGAGAACTGTGCTTGCCATTTCCCAGCAGTCACCATTAAACCGTCTCTGTCTTAATGTTCCTGTCCCCTGCTAGGTGGCAAATAGCTGTATGGGTGGGCACAGTGCAAGCTGGCATGTTGGGCATTGCTTTCCTCCATAGCCATGCTGCAAAGCGGTCATGTTCTTCCAGGGAAGTGTGTAGCCTCTGCACAAAGAAGAAAGGATTTCCGGTCACTCTAGGTCACCCATCACTCTCCCACAGAGGTCTCAACCACTCTCAGGAGCTTCTTTCCCCTGATAATCCCAAACGTTGCATCATCCTGTCTTCAAGTTCAGCTTCTCCTGTTTGTTTTCATGGGTGGTGGCAAGCCACTGAGATAAGTGATTCCTTGATCTTCTCCATGCCACTGTTTAGGCAATAACGTCGGCTACTTTAGAGTGGCCAACCCACGTGGTTTTCCAAGGACAGGATAGTTTCCCCGGCTGTGGGTCTTTGGAGGTAAAAGTCAAGAAGACAATGAGACCGTAGGAATGAATTAGTCATTTGTTGCCTACAGAATGTTTGATTCATTCCCCCTGCCATTGTCCTGGAAACCTCACTGGGTCAGCTTCCTCCCTCTTTGTTTGGACCACCGCTCTGGTCTCCTAATGTATTTTGAGGCTGTGGTCTTTCCACCTCAAACTCATCCTGCAAGTAGCTATCAGAGGCATCTCTTTGGAAGCAGTCCTGAGAAGGTAACTCCCCCTCCTGGCTCTCCTGTCGCCCTGCTGGTCCCAGAACTTCTCACAACCTACAGGATAGAGCCAGCAGCTTTACCCAGCACACAGCGGCCTCTGTGCTCGGGATCCTGGCAAGCACTGCCGGCTCTCGGTAAACTGCCAGGCACCTTCACTTGCCAGCGAACCCAGCAGGACTCTCAGACTCTTCAGGCCCTCATTCCGTTGTGTGGCCATGTTTTTGTGTGTCTCCTCCTCGCACCAGCCTCAGTAGCGGAGCTGAAAGATCAGACCTGGAGACCTAGATTCGTGTGCAAGAAAACTGTGCTCATTGCTTTTTGTTGCTGTGACAAATAATCAAGAGAAACGATTTTAAAAGAGGGACAAGGGTTCGTCGTGGCTCACAATTCAAAGGTTTCTGTCCATGGTCCCTCGGCCTTGTCACTTTGGGCTTGAGTCCAGGCTAAAATTTACAGCAGCAGAAGCCTGTGGTATAAGCGGCCCAACTTCCAGCAGCCAGAAATCCAAAAGGCAGGAAGGGGCCAGGTTAAGATACCTTCAGACTTGCTCTTATTCATCTTTAAGACTCTCTGGCTAGGCGGTGGTGGCACACGTCTTTAATTCCAGCACTCAGGAGGCAGAGGCAGAAGGATCTCTGTGAGTTTGAAGCTAGCCTGGTCTACGAAGTGAGTTCCAGAAAAGCCAAGGCCATACAAAAAGAAACCCTGTCTCAAAAACAAAAATCCAAAAACAAATGAGCAAACAAAAAGACTGAATAGTTTAGTCAGATGTATTAGCTGGGTGATGGTGGCACACACCTTTAATCATAGCACTTGGGAGGCAGAGGCAGGCAGATCCCTGTGAGTTCGAGGCCAGCCTGATCTACAGAGAGAGTTCTAGGACAGACTCCAAAACTACAGAGAAACCCTGTCTCAAAAAAAAAATAAAAAAATAAATAAATAAAAAATAAAAAAGCCAGTGGTTAAGAGCACTGGCTGCTCTTCCAGAGATTGTAAGTTCAATTCCCAGCACCCACATGGTGGCTCACAACCAACCATCTGTAATGAAATTTGTGCCCTCTCCTGGCATGTAGAACACTGTATATGGAATAAGTAAGTAAGTAAGTAAATCTTTATAAAAAACAAACTCCCCCGGCCTGGGGCTGTAGAAATGGTTCAGTGATTAAGGCCACTGGCTACTCTTCCGGAGGACCCGGATTCAATTCCCAGCAACCACATGGCAGCTCACAACCATCTGTAGCTCTAGTTCCACAGGATGCAAAACCTTCACATAAACAAACACGCAGGTAAGACACCAATGCACATAAAATAAAATAAAACAAAATAAAATAAAGACTCCCTAAACCGTTGTCTCCTCCCAGAGTGCCTGTCTGAAAGACTTCTACCAAAGCAACAGTTATTCCCTTAGCACTTGGGCCGAGACACAGCTGAGATGTCCCCCTGTGTGACTGCGAGTCCTCAAAGCTCATGTTGACCCCACCCGAGGCTCCAAAGCAGAGACATTCTCTCTTAAACGTGTGGGCCATGCTTCCAGGAAACAAGCACACAATGTGCTTTAACTCTTATGAAACCCCTGTGAGCTAAGCATGGCCACCTTCCCACTGTGAACTACGGAGGCTGAGCCAGGAAGAGGTGAGTGACCCCTTCCCCAGGGCACACAGGCAATGGAGGTGGAGACTCTTCCACTCTGCCCAGCTGTGACTAGGGCAGGGCTTCTGGAGACACCGTGGGGCTGGGGAGGAGCCTTCCGGGGACATACTGGTTTTCTAATAACAGAGTACAAGAAACTGTGTGTCTGAATTCAGCAACAGAAATTTCTTCTTGGGCAGTGGTGGTGCAGGTCTTTAATCCCAGCACTCGGGAGGCAGAGGCAGCTGGATCTTTATGAGTTCGGGGCCAGCCTGGTCTACAGAGGGAGTTCCAGGAAAGGCGCAAAGCTACACAGAGAAACCCTGTCTCGAAACAACTACGAGAGAGAGAGAGAGAGAGAGAGAGAGAGAGAGAGAGAAATTTCTTCTTCACAGTTTGGGAGGTCGGATGTCCAAGAACGACCTGGGAGCAGGTGGACAGTCTCCGAGGGCTGAGAGAGTCTGTCCTGCATGGTTTTCTCACCTCTGGCGCCTCAGACATTCTTGGATTCTAATTGACATTCTCTCTGTTACACTGCCTTCCCTTTGCATGCCTGCATAGATCCCAGCCCCCAGCCCTACCCCAAGGACAACAGTCACACCGGATTAGCACCTTCTCCCTCACTAGAAAATCCTTTTCCAAATAAGGACCATGTTTGGGAATTAAACAACTCAACCCACAGCAGTGGGGGATGTCCTAAGCTTCCAGACCCCTATTCTTCATGCTGACTCGGGGCTTCAGCACTTGAACTCCTGAGCATGCTGGCTCATGGGTGGGACACCCAGGTAACCCCCTCAATTGGCTACAAGGCTTATTTCTTTATTTTCCCATCAATAGCCACTTGTCAGCATGAGAACAGCTCTTGCCTCAAAAGAACTAGAGACAGTTTATTCCAGAGCCGAATGCGAGAGCCGAATCCATCCATCTATGGATGGCCTTGAAACAGAGTTACCCCGAACACCATCCATCTTCCAACACGGCAGCATTTTCATAAGTGTGGGGCTTTTGTTTTGTTTTGTTCTTGTAACAGAGCCAAAAAGTCGTAAGTCAAGGTTGACTTTACTTTATTGGTGTTTTTGAGACAGGGTTTCTCTGTGTAGCCCTGGCTGTCCTGGAACTCACTCTGTAGACCAGGCTGGCCTTGATCTGCCTGCCTCTGCCTGTGCTGGGATTAAAGGCATGTACCACCAACACTCAGCTACATAAATCAAGATTTAAAGCGTGCGTGCGTGCGTGCGTGCGTGCATCAGGTAGGCAAGTTACAGAAAAATGGGGAAATCTCATCTCTGCTGTAGCCTGAGATATTATCTGATGACATTCTTAGGCTTTGGATTGGTGGAAGCTAGCATTCCAAAATGGATTTCACCTGATGGCCATAAGGAAGGCAGTTCAAGCAGATTCTGGCAATAAATGGATAGTATGGTGGCTAAAGACGGCCACCTACGCCTGCAGCCTTGTGACATTCCAGCTCTCCACAGTCACAGGGTCTTAATCAGTCAGCCTTGCACAATCTTTAACACAGTTGTGGGTTTTTTCTTCTAGAATATCAGTCCACAAATTCCTGTCACATGGGGCTTTCTGGTCTTCGCTCTACAGTACTAGGCTTTAAGCCCAGAACCTTGTGCTCTACCACTGAGTTACATGCCCAGTTCTCTGTGCCTTATCAAATCAGCCTGCTAAGCATCCTTGAGTTTCTTTTCTCTCAGCAAATTCTTCTGACTCCTCCTCTGACATCACTGTTTTTCTTATCTCAGGGGCAAAATTACTCTCAACAAAACAGCATCAAATCATGGACATGGACATAATGTCCTAGGCAAAATCCTACAGTGAAAGTATGGAGGGGAACTGTGGGCATGCCCTGGTCAGTCTCTGCCTCTCTGTCCATTCCTTAAATGAACTTCTGAAATCTCTGCCCGTGGTAGACCAGAAGGACTAGGGCATTAACAACCCTGACCTCAGCTGCCTTTCTAGGGTGGAGTAAGTCTAAGACGTACATTCTACTCTACGCGTGTGCATTTCTCTGCATTGCCCAACCCTTGTGTCCTCCTCCTTAGACCTCCTGAGTAAACTACACACGCTTGAATCCTTTTCCCAAATCTGCTTCTGGTGAGGCTCAAACTCAAACAGCCACAGAAGGAAAGCCTCGGGCCTTCCGGATCTTCTACATCAGCATCACCCAAAGCCCTGCTGGGGGTGGTGGAATATTCTAGATCTTTGCTGTTCACAGATGTCTTCAGAGTGCATGCTCTGCAGCTGATATGACTGAAAAAGCTTCAGTCCACACTTTCCTGAATTTTAATGAATTGCTATAGAAGTATACCTATGAAGTGTGAGACTATTGCGTCACAGAGTGATGTCCACAGACATGTCTTCTGCTCTCCACCCATTCTTGCAGAAGCACAGCTATTTGATCTATAAAAATAAAAGGCTGGGAGGGGGGTGGGGGATTGCCACCTGAAGGTCTGGGTGAGGGTGGGGAGAAAACTGGCTTTGGGTGGTTCCTGTTTGACCTGTTCTTCTAGAACAGTGTAGTTGGAGGATCATGATTTCCCTAAGGCAGATGTTGTCCATACAGTCCCGAGGGAAAGGCTGGCAAGTGATTGATGGACCTGCACTGACCATGAAGCTGGTTCCACTCAGGATGCTTGTAGGTCTTGTGTTAGATCAAACAAAATCACACCAATGTTCTGCTGATAAATGCCTTCGGGATGCAAGCTAACTTAATAACTCTGATTCCTGGTTCAGCCACATGTTCTTAGGGACATTTCTCATGACCTTGGCTTTGTAGTTTGCCAGAGGGTTAAGAGCAGTGAGCGCTGGAGAATATTAAGTACATTTTTTTTTATGAAGGAATGTTTGTGAATAACCATTTGTAGTTCAGAGAAAGAAACCAGAATGCTTTCTGCAAGCAGGGTGCTATCACGTTGGCCATGTTGACAGTACTGTGTCCCCCGGGCTCCAGGTTACCCTTGTCTTGCAGTGATGCCTGACTCTTCCTCTTGGTGACTGTGAGATTTTAGATCTGTTTCACATATACAGAAATGGACAGAACAATAGTTCCTGGCACTGGTGTGGAGTTTAAATGAAGCAGTATGGGCAAGAGTATTGAGAGACGCTGGTAGACAAGGTCCATGGAGTATACAGCAGGGACAGGTAGAGTTCAGAAGGTCAACCTATCAGAACTAAGGGTTCTGATAGAGGAAACCATCACACAAGGTGTTATGGAATTCCTGCCTTTTGAATGAACTGGCTGTCTCTTGTTGTAAACTTCTTGTGCAATAACAGCCATGATTCTCCCCGTTTACCGTGCATCTCCATGTTATGTGTACATGTGATCTCACGATTACATCTCAATCTTGGGCACAACTTTCCCTATACATTTGGGGTAACTGGATAACTGTTCCCAGATCTGTTTGTTTTCATTAACATATATCTGGCCAGGGCCTTTCTCCGGACAAATGTATATCAGCAAAGACACCTTTTTCCAAGGACAAAATTGCACATAGATAAACATTAGTTCATCTCACCCCCAGACAGAGAAAATAACCACTAACAATTCACCTTACCTTCACCCCGGGTTGTTTACATAAAACCCTAACTTAAGAGATTTACTGCTCACATTCCTGAGATGATGTTTTAGCCACTTGCTAGTTACTGAGTTAAGGCAGTTACTTCCCACTGACCCAAGGAGACTGCTGTCAAGGCCAGGCAGGCGATAGGTGCCAAGCTTTTTTCTTGTGCAAATTAAATTTTATTCCTCCTCAGCCAGGGGCTATCCCTAGATTCCCTAATTGATCTTAGCCTTTAGTTGACCCTACCAGAGAACTCCCCTTTAGTCACTCCCCTTTTGGTTTGTAATTGGAAGCTGACATTTATTGCTTTATGTGTGGTTCCTTATCACCTCTCTCTGAGACCCTGAAAACTTCAACCTCGAATTGCTTAGCCAAAGAATTACTGCTTTTGTATATATACTGGTCTCCTCACAGCACTGGGGGAATTATGGAGAAGAACAAAGATGAGGACAGAGATGGAAAGAACTAGACAGAGATGAGAGAACAGCAGGAGGGACTGAGAGGAGCTACGTGTGAGAACAGAAAAGAAGCTGTGTAGATAGAGTTGATTTAGAAGGATAAAGTGAATGGACTAACGAGCTCAGTGTGCTTAGATTCATTGACCATCCCTCAGATTAGAATCCCCAGCCGCTTGTGGCACCTGTTCTGGACCCTGGTAGAACTCCTCAAGGCAGGCACTTGGGGGGATTCGGTACCAGAGAGCAGCACATTGCTTGGCACTCAGAGAGTACTCGGGGCTGAGGATGTAGCTCAGGCTTGCCTAGCATGTACGCAGCCCTGGCTGCCATGCTGAGCACCAAGTGAAACAGGCGTGGTGGTTCACGTCTATAGTTCTAGCACTGGGGAGATGAGGCAGGAGACTCAGAAACTCAAGGTCATCCTTGGCTACATAGCCAGCCTGGGCTACATGAGACCCAGTCTCAACAAAGAAACAAAGGAAGCACTAGATTAATGCTCCCAGTTTTTTGTTTTTGTTTTTGTTTTTGTTTTTTGAGACAGGGTTTCCCTGTGTAGTTTTGGTCCCTGTCCTGGATCTCGCTTATGTAGACCAGGCTGGCCTCGAACTCACAGAGATCCACCTGGCTCTGCCTCCCGAGTGCTGGGATTAAAGGTGTGCACCACCGCCCGGCAATAATGCTCCCATTTTTACTATGGCCACCAGACAGATCCTCGCTCCATCAGTTCTTGACTGAGTGAACTTGGCCAACTTCTTTAACTTCTGCATCTCCATTTCTTCCTCTTAAAATGGAGAACATACCCGCCTTTAAGGATCAGAAAGAATAACGATTCTTATTGACAGTACTTGGCATGAAAATTGCACTAATCTACAAATAATTATAATGCTCTCTCTAGACTGACATGTGGCTGATATGCAACGGATACCTTTTGATTTAATACCTCTTCCCTGTGCTAATAAGTACTATGAATGTTTAAAAGTGTTATGCTGGATTCCAACTGGAAAGATCTAGTAGATTCTGAAATTTGGGTACTTTTTACTTTATTACAATTTGCCAGATTCGCCTCTTATTTCTTTTCTTTAAAAAACATTTATGTGCTGGGAGGTGGCGGTGGCGGTGGTGGCGCACGCCTTTAATCCCAGCACTCCAGAGGCAGAGGCAGGCAGATCTCTGTGAGTTCAAGGCCAGTCTGGCCTACAGAGTGAGTTCCAGAACAGCCAGAGCTACACAGTGAAATCCTGTCTTGAAAAATCAAAACTAAAACCAAAAACAAACAAACAAACAACAACAACAGTGCCCCCCCATGTTGATATATCTATTTTTATTTTATGAGTATGAGTGTTTACCTGCATGTCTGTATGTGCACCACATGCGTGCAATGCTCAGGGAGGCCAGAAGAGGGCTTTGTATCTCCCAGACAGTTGGGAGCCACCTAGGAAACTGAACCTAGGTCTTCAGCAAGAGCAACCAGTACCCTTAACTGAGCCACCCCTCCAGCTCCAAATTCTCACTCCTTACATGCTCTGATGGCAGTCACGCAGCACTCATGAACTGTATTTTTCACATTCTTTTTCAGTCATGGTTTTGTGCAAACCCATTCTGGAGAGAGACATCTAGACTGGGGAGGGAAATGCACTAGCATGGGCAGAGCACTCTTCCTCCAGGGGTGTGCCCAGATGTGTCCGTACCACCTCACTTTGCCTTGATGGCAATGCTTCGCTATCTTTCTAATGGGTTATTATTGTACCCATTAGACATGTATGAAAACCAAGGCAAAGAGAGGTTTCATACACATCCAATATCTCGCAGAGAAGAGCCAAGTTTTGAAGTCAGGATGCTTCCTTCATTGCCCCAGCTCATCACACCCCAGGCAGTTTTCTACCTCCTCACACACGATGGTGAGTGGTAGAGATGGGCGCAGATTGATGCACCCTGGCATCAACTGTGGGGTGAGAGAGAGACTTGACCTTGGTCACCTCAGCCTCAACCACTCTTGGATGGTCCCTGCTCTTTCTTGCCCCTGACCCTCTGGGTCCCGGAGGTGAGGTTTCTCTGTAGAGCAGCTGTCTCCGTCTGGAGCACAAAGGGAGATGGATGGCTGTGTGCTCGCTGCTCTGCAGTGGGAAGAGCCCAGCAAAGCATGAAATGGGGTCGTGGACTCTTCCTAAATTGGTTTTCTGTACGCCACTGTGGCTGTGTGGTGGGGATGTTAGAGACCGCTTCTGACGGGCGATGCGGCCCGGGCTGTCAGGCAGGCTGTAGAATCCAGAAGCAAGTCTGTCCGTTGACCCAAACCTCTGCCTCTGTCTCTCGTGTCACTGTCCAGCACACAGGTGATGTCACTTTGCAAACACAAAGTGTTGCGACTCCCCTTCCCCCTTCTAGCAAGATGGTATCTCCTTTTCAGGCAGGCTGTGGTGGGTGGAACCTTACATCTACACAACCTAGATCCAGCTGTGTCTCGTGATCCCATGCCTGGCCTCTCAAGTGACTGCTACCATCTAACCTTTCCTAAGAGCCGTGTGTGTGGGTGCAGACACACGGGGATCCAGGAAAATCCTGTCTGGGGGGACAAATGCTTGGGGCTCTTTTTCCTGGTTCTGAAGAGCGAGTCCCACATTCAAAGTCGTGCAATTGAAAAACCCTCCTCTATATTTCTTAGTCTTTTGCAGGAGTCTGTGGACATTTTTGGACCAGAAGACATATGGCTGCTGAGAGAGGATGAATCAGAAAGCAGAATGCATGTCTTTAAAGCCAAGCCTTCTTTAAGTGTTGAGTTTAAAAAAAAAGTCAGAGTTCAAAATAGCAACAGATTGTAAAATTGTACTCTGAGTGAGACTTTTTTCCAAATCCAGTCTTCATCCCAACATGCTTCCTATTCCCTGAGTCCCACCACCATGGGTCAGACCCTCCTTCTGCACTAGGTCCGGCCTCACCCGAATGGGAAACAACTGTGGAAACTCACTGTTCTGTCCCCTGTCACAGACAGCTCATTCCCTGGGCCTCTGCCCTGCACTGTGTTCAAGGAGCCCTGCTGAGGTCTGTGGGGAGGTAGGGAGATGCTGAGAGAGCCCTGCTGAGGTCCGTGGGGAGGTAGGGAGATGCTGAGAGAGCCCTGCTGAGGTCTGTGGGGAGGGGGGCTGAGGGAGCCCTGCTGAGGTCTGTGGGGAGGGAGAGGCTGAGGGAGCCCTGCTGAGGTCCATGGGGAGGGGGGCCTGAGGGAGCCCTGCTGAGGTCCGTGGGGAGGTAGGGAGATGCTGAGGGAGCCCTGCTGAGGTCTGTGGGGAGGGGGCCTGAGGGAGCCCTGCTGAGGTCTGTGGGGAGGGGGGCCTGAGGGGCCTGCTGAGGAGGTCCGTGGGGAGGGGGAGATGCTGAGGGAGCCCTGCTGAGGTCTGTGGGGAGGGGGCCTGAGGGAGCCCTGCTGAGGTCTGTGGGGAGGGGGCCTGAGGGAGCCCTGCTGAGGTCTGTGGGGAGGGGGGAGATGCTGAGGGAGCCCTGCTGAGGTCTGTGGGGAGGGAGATGCTGAGGGAGCCCTGCTGAGGTCCGAGGGGACCTGAGGATGTATCTGGCTTTGTGATGATGAGAACACCCACTCTCGACTGATGAACAGGTTGGACTCTGTCCCACGAATTGGAAGCTCTCTAACTCAGGCCACACTGTGGAGGTGGGCGTGGCAGTAACAGATGAAGAAAGTGGGTGGGAAGGTCTTATAGAGAGATGGACAGCACAGGCATGGCTCAGGGAAGGCAGCCACTTTCCCGTTAGCGTACATGATATGATATGATGGATGCTGGGAGCCAGGTGGTCTAGTTTTGGATTAGCATATGAACACCTGTCCAACTGCTCTCGATGAGGCAAGGCCTGTGGAGATGATCTCTCGCTTGGCAAGAACCAGTGGAGCTCAGGACAGCTCAGAACTCTGCTGGAACCGTGCAGCCAGCATGTTCTTTTCTCTCTCATAATGTTGGGGACTCTCTTGGCAGTTCTTAGTTTCACTTTGTCAGTCACATGCAGGACTGGTGTGATCATTCCTGGAAACCCCATTTTTTTTCTTAAAATTTTCCCCTAAAATTCTTTGGGAGGGAACTGATGGTTCTCAGGTTTCTTATAGAGAGGCCCAGGTGTGCAGGACCTTTCTGTAGGACAAGGGAACAGTTAAAGAAATACAAGCTAACTGTATGCAAGCTGCTTATGGCAAGTCACCCCTATTTCTGTAAATATCCTTTGTTAAGTTTTGAATGATATTGTTGTTCCTGAGAATATGTGCCTATGTCTATCACCTTTTAGCTTTGTAAGGACAGGATGTGCCTGGTTCAATATTTAGCCACATTAACAAAATGCTGAGCGTTGTTTTAGGTTCAAAAATTGTTTGATGTAAAGGTTTGGAAAAAACATATTTATTTTGTCCAGAGGTTAGTCCTGGAAGGTGGGCAAAACATGCTTGTTTTTGAAGTGTAAATAAAGATGGCTGGAGCTATTTAGGGACAGGCACTTGTGTGAAACTCATCTGGTGGTCAGACACTTCATTTCTTCACACTGATGCCCCTTCCCTGTCTCAGGACCAACCTAGGCTGCAGCAGGACTGAGACAATATATTATATTAATTATATTATATATATTATATATTATATTTTATATTTTGCTGTGGGATAATGCTTTTGTACACTGGTTTAATAAAAGGCTGATTGGCCAGTAGCCAGGCAGGAAGTATAGGTGGGATAAGCAGACAAGGAGAATTCTGGGAAGAGAAAGGCTGAGTCAAGAGACACCAGCCAGCTACCCAAGGAGCAACATGTAATGGGACACAGGTAAAGCCACAGAACATGTGGCGATACATAGATTAATAATTATGGGCTAATTTAAGATATAAAAGCTAGATAGCAAAAGGCTTGAGCCATGGCCATGCAGTTATAATTAATATAAGCCTCTGTGTGTTTACTTGGGTCTAAGTGGCTGCAGAAAGGGCGGGACCCAAGAAAACTTCTAGCTACAAATGGCGCCCAAGATGGGGCAAGAGTTTCCACCTAAAACCTGAGAAATCTTTACAAAAAATATATTCTAAAACAGAGCTGAAAACAGCTTCCTAATTGTCTCTCTCAGGCCAGCTGCAGCCTACGGGCTTGAGCTACTCTATAGTGGGTTCCTGGTGTGCGGGCTTGACCTGCAGCATGGCAGATTCCTGCCCAGTACACAGAGGCATCTCCAAGCCACACATTATGCTGTGTGGTGGATTTAGCTTTTGCTAGTACAGACCAAAAACAAACAAACAAACAAACAAACAAACAAAAAAAAAAAAGGTTTTTGGGCTACATGCTGCTTTAATAAAAGCATAGACCCACTGCGCCCAGAGTCCAGCGGTGAGCCTGGTTCCCAGAGCTGGCTGCAAATGTAGTTCTATCATGTTGGGAAGCTGAGGTGGGCGGGGCTAGCAGCCAAAGCTGCTATTTCAGTCCCAGTAATGCTGCAGTTTAAAGCAATAGATTCACAATAAAACAGATTCAGATTAAATAAACCTCTGAATGGTTTACAATGTGTATAAAAATGTACATAGGCTTGAAAGAGAGAGGAAAAGGAATATAGACCATTATATAAAAAATAGAAAGTATTAAAAAATAAAGTCTTTAAAGAGACAGTAAAGGTAATAGAAAAAATAAGCCACATAAAGATGGATGATATTACACAGAGAATCTGGTTTGTGTTGTCATTGGGATTTTTAACTACAGAGAGACATTTTATTGTAAAAACTGCTGAGTTAAATCGACATATATATATATATTTTAAAGGTGTCATGACTTCATAATTTGGATCTAAGGATATGTTGCTTTGGAAAGGAGTCTCTGCTTTTGCTTCCACAAGAAACAAGAGGCTATGGATTTGTTCCAGATTAAGATACATCAGGTTTGACCAGCCAAGACCCCCTGAAATGTCTCCAATGACATCATGGCCCAGATCCAATATCATCCAATATCCAAAATCAACTTTAAGGCAACTGGCTCAGAGAATACAGTGTCACAGACTACTTCAATCAGGACTTGACCACAATCCTAAAATTCTTTGTGTCCCTATAAGATTACCAATGCCCTCTATCATCAGGAAGTAGCCTAGAAAACTACACTCACATTCCCAACAAATAGATTATGGATATTTTTCTTTGTTTAGGTTGTTGGTTACAAATTGTTATTGGTCTTGGTCAATCTCTTTCTAAGAGAAGACAGAAGGATATGATACAGAAATATAGGATATAGATATGATAGGATGAAAGAGTAGATTATTGAATCTACTTTTAAAGAGCAACTTGTTTAAAAATGTTTTACATTGCTATAGATTTTAGTTTATTGATACAAATTTAGAGTTGATTTTGTTATTATATATATAATATAATATATATATTTCTACTCTCATTTAAGGAATTATGTTTATGTAACTCAATAAATAATGAAGAAATATAGATTAATAATTAGTCTTCTATGATAGTCAAACTTATAGTCATGTTAAGTTTTCTAGGTATACATATATAATTCAATTAGTTAGGTAATCTTCAAACACTTCAAAGACCTACAGAATATGGCATTTAAAATGTTTTAAAAAAACTTAAACTTTCTGGACATTTAGATATGTCTTCTCCTGGCAGCACTGATTTACTTCAAAGAGAAAGATGGTCATCAAAGACACTCCATATGGAGTTTATCTTCTTCTTGGCAAAAATAGCCATCTGGGCAAGAAACTGTTCTTGTCTGCACCATCCACTTGACAAAATGTCATATGAACCCATACAAGACCCATGTCATACAAGACCCATAGGTAGATGACCACTGAACTTTGCAAGGCGAGGTGGTCCTTCAGATTCCTGCTTCTCAGAAGAAACTGCCAGATATTCTACAGGACACAGAGAAAAAATGACTGAAAGACCTAGGTCTATGGACTGAAGATGGATGCCCAGAAGAACTTTGGGTAATTGTCCAGGAAGGCAGCTATCTCTGTCATTTCCAGAATTTTAGAAGTTGCTTACAATGCATCTCCTGTTTACTTAGGTAATATTATATCCTTCTGAGGTCTTTGATGTAGTTGAAGACTAGATAGTTATAATTATGTTTTCCTTGGTTATGATAAGAGATAAGGTAGATATGAAACTTTAGACTCACAAATACAGGATAGATAGAATATTTTCTTTAATTTTACAAAGTACAAATAGATTAGATACTGTAATTGTAATTCTTGTTTGTTATATGTAATTTTAATGTGTTAAAATTAAAACCTTCCTTTTTAATTAAACAGAAAAGGGGAAATGCTGTGGGATAATGCTTTTGTACACTGGTTTAATAAAATGCTGATTGGCCAGTAGCCAGGCAGGAAGTATAGCAGGATAAGCATACAAGGAGAATTCTGCGAAGAGGAAGGCTGAGTCAGGAGATGCCAGCCCGCCATCCAGGGAGCAGCATGTAATGGCACACAGGGAAAGCCACAAAGCACATGGCGACATATAGGCTAACAGAAATAGGTTTAAGTGTAAGAGGTAGTCAGTGGTAGGCCTGAGCTAATGGCTGAACAGTATTAATTAATATAAGCCTTTGTGTGTTTACTTGGGTTTGAGTGGCTGCAGACCGGGCAGGACACAGGAAAACTTCTGGCTACAATATTTATTATATTATGTTATATTATATTATTATTATATCATACCATATATCATATCATATATTCACAAGGTCTCATGCCTCACATAGCCCAGAGTGGGCTTGAACTTACTATGTAATTGATGATGACAGTGAACTTCTGTCCTTCCTGTTCTCGCTTCCTGAGTACCAGTATTATAGGCATGATGCCCCCTCCTCCAACAGGTTTTGTTTTCTCAGGGCTATGGATAATTGTCATCTGTTAGGGGTTGACTATAAGTTGTAATAGGATTGAGGCTGGAACAATAAAGTTTAGACTCAGGAATCTCTTTTGGAAAAGATAAAAGGGGAATAGATAGGATTGGATAATAAGGCAGATTATTGTATCTACTTGTAAACTAGTCAGTAACTATCAGCTTTAGATAATTTGCATTGGTATGATTCTCATATATTGATACAAATGTAAAATTATTTTTATATCCCTATTTAAGATAATTTGCATATTTATACAAATACAAAACTATATTTGTCTTATTGTACATATGTTCCTACTCTTGTTTGAAATATTTTGTATATTGATACTGTTGGACCCCAAAGTTTAGGGTCTCAAGTGGGTGCCCCAAGTACCCAGACTCCAGTCCAGTTGATGCAATAGCAGGAGGATTTATTCAGCTTCTGTACAGAAGGGCTCCTCTGCTACCAAGAGCAAGAGTCGCATCTTACTGCAGCCCCATAAGGGCTTTTAAAGGAAAAACCCACAAAACCCACAAGATTACAATTCCCATACAATTTCATTTCATAAGATCATGGTCTGGTTACAGAGTGATCACAGAGTGGGTACAGTCACGTCTGCATGTACATTCTTCCTGAAACCTCAAGGGGGATATCAGGGCAGGAGGGGAGTTTACACAAAGGTCACAGTGGTCCTTCCTGGAACACCTGCAACTATCCCAGTCACAGTTGAGCACATCTCTTAACAGAAATCTCTTTACATCGTTATATGGTTGCAGGGGAGATTGAAAAATGGCTAAGTCAGGTTGCCCTTGGAACTAGATTTTTAGTTTCTCATTTCCTGGTGCTTGAAGTTTCTCTTTTCCTGAGGCTTGGGGGTGTAAGCCTGAAGGGCTAGGGTCTTTCAATACAATTATAAAATTATATTTGTCATACTGTATGTATGTTCTACCTCATTTAGTATATTTTGCATATTGATACATATTAAGGATATTGTTGTCATGTTGCACTATACATTTCAACCTCTGATTAAAATATTTTGCATACTGTCACAAATTTGAGGTCATTGTCCTTACACTGTAAATCCGTTTACAGATTGTTTATTTTTATAATGTGAAGCCTTAGTCTTCAAGTTGTTTAGGTTGATGAGAATTACAGGTTAATAGTCACCCATGCTTGTCTTATTTATAGCCATTTTAGTTAGGCTTTCTAGAGAAACAGAGATTTATTTCAGATGGATAGGTAATCTTCAAATACTTCAAAGACCCAGAGAATATGGCATTTAAATGTTTTAATGACTTAGAATTCTGTTGATGCAAGACACAATTGCTTCTGGCCCCACTGATCTACTCCCGAGAAGATGATGGACATAGAAGACACTCCATATGGAGTTTGACTTCTTCTTGACAAAAATAACCTGTTGCACAAAGAACTGCCCTTGCCTTGACTGCTGACAGTAAGCGTGCTGTCCAGTCCAGATGAGCAGGATACAAGGAAAAGCAACTGTTGAATCTTGCCAAGACAGGGTAAGATGGTCTTTCAAAATATTCTGCTTCTGAAAATGGTCTGTCAGATACTCTAGGCCTATAGCTAAAAGTGGATACCCCAATGTTTCACAGAAACATTGGGTGACTGTCCAGGCAGCCAGCTGTCTGTCATTTCTTGCATATTTTCAGAAATTGCTTGCTTGTACTTTTGTATACTCAGGTAATGTTATTTTCCTTCTCAGATCTTTGTTGGGGTTGAAGACTAGATAATTACAGTTACTATCCTCTCGTATTATAGCTAAGAGCAAATTAGGTACTAGATTCAGATTCTTCAGGATAGAACAGTTTTTGGAGTAATCTCTGTAATTTGCCATTTACCTATGATCTGGACATTTAGTATGTTTCTTACTTGACATTGTTCTTGTTGGTTGTAATTCCATTTTTGTTTATGTTGCTATCCATTTCTCCTGGACACTACTTGGTAATTGTTCTTATTGTATATAGTTTGTATCAGGTTTAGAACCTTCTTATTTAGACAAAAAGGGAAGTGTTGTGGTATTTGCTCCGCCCATGACCTTGGACTATCTGGCCTGAAAGAGGCGGTGCTTCTTGCCAGCGTATGTGACCTACTAAAAGGAAAGGGAGAGGGGCCATGTTCCTCTTCTTGGTGTGATGACCAGGTGCATTCATTCTGGACAGAACAGAGGACCACTTCAGCTGTTTTCTTGGTTCTGTGTTCATGTGTGAACTTCCCTATTTTATATCTTAATAAATACTTAATACCCCTAAAGCAGACTCTCATGGATTTCTCACATTATTATGGGATAGTACACAGGGCCGTGTATAACAGTGCATGCTAAGCAAACACTCTCTCAGCTACAGCCCCAGGCCCCAGAAATACAGATTTTTTAAAATATAAAATATTTTTAAATATTGATTTTTTTCTTTTAAACAAGGTCTCAGTATATTATAGCCTAGGCTGGTATCAAACATGGACCAGTTCTCCTGCCTTAGCCTCGGTACTGTGATTACAGGCACACACTAACCACAGTCAGCTTCAATTTATCTTTAATTAAAAAAAATTATTTCACCAGGCATGGTAGCACAGGCCTTTAATCCCAGCATTCAGGGGGCAGAAGCAGGTGGATCTCTGTGAATTTGAGGCCAACCTGCTCTTCAAAGTGAGTTCCAGAACAGCCAGGACTGTTACACAGAGAAACCCTGTCTCGAAAAAATGAAAAAATCAAAAACATTTCCAGGTGTGCAGGTAAGTGTTTTGCCTGCACATTTATCTGTGTACCACACAAGTGCCTGATGCCAGAGGGTGTCAGAGCCCTTGAACTGGAACTAAGGATGGCTGTGAGCCATCGTGTGGGTGCTGGGAACAGAACTCAGGTCCTCTGGAGGAGCTGACAGTCCTCTTAACTCTCTCCAACTCGGCAGCTTCGGTTTTTTAAGGTTGACAACTGCCACGTCTTGTGTCAACCCTTGATGTGGTGGGTCTGAGAAGTGGAACTTTGGAAGGAGGACCTAGTTGTCAGGTTGTTTGGAGGCCATCTTAATGGGGTTAGGATGGTCTTGTAGAGTGAGTGAAGAAGGGAGTTGTTAGCAGGCACCAGGAGCTTGCCTCCCTCTGCATGCTTCCCTCTGCACGCATGCCTCCCTCTGCATGCATGCCTCCCTCTGCATGCAAGCCTCCCTCTGCACATCTCCTTCTGCATGCATGCCTCCCTCTGCATGCCTCCCTCTGCGTGCATGTCTCCCTCTGCATGCTTGCCTCCCTCTGCATGCCTCCCTCTGCACACCTCCCTCTGCATGCATGCCTCCCTCTGTATGCATGCCTCCCTCTGCATGCATGCCTCCCTCTGCATGCACACCTCCCTCTGTGTGCATGCCTCCCTCTGCACACCTCCCTCTGCATGCATGCCTCCCTCTGCATGCATGCCTCCCTCTGCATGCATGCCTCCCTCTGCATGCACGCCTCCCTCTGCTCTCCACCATGCTGTGATTTGTGTGTGTAGCGGGGCAGCGGGTGCAGCTCAAACAGGCTGGGTGGTCAGCCTCCAAGACTGTGAACTAAGGATACCCTCTTTACACAGTGCTCAGCCTGTTCTGTGACAGAACACAGATTAGTACAGTGACCAACTGAAAACTACACAAACAATATTCCTAAGGCCCAAGCAGAGCACACCAATCGGCCGTATTGTGCCTCTATGCCATCCTTCAGGGCTGCTGGGGGAGCACTCTGAATAGGCAACTAGACCTACCCTGTGGCTCACCTTTAACAAACGTAGAGGGCATTGTGGGTGGAAATCTTGGTAGCTGATCATATTTCAACCTTATTTTATGTTTTCTTGTTTTTTTTTTTTTTTGTTTCAACTCACTCAATTCTGTTGAACATTATGGCGTCCGGGTGTGTGTGACACTGAAGAATTCAGTTGGGAATGAAAAAGAGAAAGGAATGAGTATCTTCAGCACATCCTCCTCCCTGTTCTCCCAGGTGCACGCACGCACGTGGATTACTCTTCAAGCGAACACTACGTTGATCCTGGTAACTCCACTCTTGCTGTCAGTGATCGGGTTTGACCTGGTCACATGGCCCTACTCAGGCCAAAGAGAAATCAGGTGAAGTCTGGGGGTGCTGAACACTTCAGGAAAGACTTTTGATTTTGTTTTTCTTTTCCTGAGAAAGCTGTTGAATTCATTGTGCATCCCTCGCTGACAGTCCCGGGACTCCCTCCTGGTTCTGCTTAGGTAAGAGAGTCAGTTTTCCTTATCAGTCAAGCTATTTTCAGTCAGCTTTTTCTATTGACTTCTGACAGATAGAAAAGCATCCAGACTGATACAAAAAGAAAATAGCGAGTTATTAACAATACCCAGTTCACTATGTCAGAGATGCAGGGCTGTCACATGAGGCCAGACAGAGCACTGTACCCTCGTGAGTGGGAGCAGGCTACAACAGTCCCTGGGTGAGCGTTGGTGCAGGTGTGGCTAACCACTGTGGGTCATGCAGAGAAACAGGAGAAACTAGACACATGCTTAGACACAGCCTCATAAAATCCTATGAAAGGTGAAGAGAAGGTTGCTAAAACCGAATAAATATATTTTCTTCTCATAGTTTGTTAGCATTTGTACACTATTGGGATTGTACCAGGCTGTTGCCGATTTTTCTGTTGTATGGAAGAGTTTAATTATTTTTGATTCTCCTATTCTCAGCAGAGGCAGGTGGATCTCTGTGAGTTTGAGGCCAGCCTGGTCTACAAAGCAAGCTCCAGGAAAGGTGCAAAGCTACACAGAGAAACCTTGTCTCGAAAAACCAAAATAAATAAATAAATAAAATAAATTTTAAAAACTGTGATTTGTAACACTGAACTCTACACTTCTACCTGGTGAGAGCACCCATAAGTGGATAGGGTCAAGGCACTCCTAAATGGATAGAGACAGGGCACCCCTAAATGGATAGGCAGGAGTGGCTTGAGCCAATCTCCAATATGAGCTCTCACTACCAGAGTGCTATGGGCCCTGACATTCCTCAACTTTGATCTGAGAAAACTCCCCTAACTTTAGGTTTCTTCCACCATCACCCATTTCTTAATTCCATCAAGGCTACAGAGATCATTGGTGATGATGGTGGTGATGATGATGGTGATGATGGTGGTGGCGGTGGTGATGATGGTGATGGTGATGGTGGTGGTGGTGGTGGTAGTGATGATGATGGTAGTGATGATGATGGTGGTGATGATGGTGATGATGATGGTGATGATGGTGATCATGATGGTGATAATGGTGGTGGTAGTGATGGTGATGATGATGGTGATGAGGGTGGTGGTGGGGATGATGATGGTGATGATGATGGTGATGGTGGTGGTGGTGGTGGTGGTGGTGGTACTGAAAGTGGATAACTCATTGACGTTCTCTATGTGTTAGATTATTTAAGTGGTTTGTTTGTGAACTTTCACAACAAACCTCTGAAGTCAAACTGAAGATATGAAACCAAGCTGTCTTGTTTGGGGTGTGTGCAGGATGTTACACTGTCCTTCTGAGTGTTGATAGTGCATAGACCTGGGGATGAGAAGAGGGAATGGAGGAACCTCTACTTCTCTGCACACTTTGGGGGGTTTGGTTTTTCTTACTTAATTTAATTCCCGAACACACACTACTTTTAGTCAGCACACACTGTTGGGCACACGTGTGTAACGACTGTATGCCTATCACCTCATGTACGAGTCTCACAAAGCCCACAAGCCGACAGATTTGATTTCAAAAAGCCCATCCTCCCCGCTGAGAGGATGCGAGAGAAGAGAGATAGAGGACCGATTTCGCAGTAACAGTTTGACACCTTCGTGTCATGGGCACGGCCTGAGGGAGAGGAAGATACGATGAACTAGCCCAGAGAATGGGAGGGTGACTTTGGACAGTGTTTCTTAGACTGCAGAACTCATAGGTCAAGCCCTGGAGCCACTGACAGATATTTGCAAAGTCACAATGGATGCTCTAGGTTTAGACATTTTCTTTCTTCAGATAGACGGCACTGCTGTACCCCACATGTCTGCACGTGCCCCAGTGACAATGGCTGAGTAACACCCCCAAACCTAGTGATTTAAGACAAACGCTTAGGAAATGCATGGATTCTGGAAGTTGGTCAGGATAGTGTAGAGATGAACGGCTTGTTTCTGTTCCACAGTGACTAGGGCTTTAGTGGGAAACGTGGGAGCCTGGAGTGGGCTCTTCAGAAACGTCACCCAATTCTCATGCCTGATGGTGGAGGCTAGCTGCTGCCCGAGAGCCTCTGTGCCATACCGTGTAGTCTTCCAGGGGGCCCATGGCAGATTTCCTCACTTTATGATGTCTGGATTCCTGAGGTGAGCGGGGAAGTGAAAAGACGTGGGAAGCAGCGTGAGCTCCAGGTGAAAGCTGAGACCTTTTCATCTGTCCTTAGCATCCGTCCTGTCCACTGTCCTCCACTGGTCCAGCAGTGGAAAGCCCAGGGGAGGACAGCAACTGTCACACCTCCGTGTTTGGGGTACCAGGCACATTGCTGGAAGGGCGTGGGGAGTGGACTAGATAGCCCCGTCTTTGAAGGGTGGTGGCGCCAGTGACAGTGACGGCAGCAGCAGACAGATCTGTCCCTTCCTGCATCTACCAGAGAGACCACCTACAGCTGTTTACTGTGACGCATCCCACATTTCATGCCATCAGAACCCTGTGCAGAGAGCCCACCTCTGCTGGCAGATGTTGACGGTCATCCCATGAGAGCTGGCTGTGTCTGTAGGGACTGACTTGAAGAGACAGGACTGCTTGGTCCGTGTGCCTGAACAGCAGCCATGGAAGACGGGAATGGACACAAATGTCCCTCTTTACAATTTTAAATTGCATTTATTTATGTGTGTGTGTGTACATAAACGCCACAGCAAGCACACATGTGGAGGTCAGAGAACAACGTGTGGAACTTGGTTCTCTCCTTCCCCGCGTGAGTTTTGGGGTCCCTCATCACTCCCCACTCATGCTGCTGATCCCCTCCCTTTCCCCAACTCATCCTCTTTCTTTTTCTTTTTTTGATTTTTCAGCACAGGGTTTCTCTGTGTAGCTTTGGCGCCTTTCCTGGATCTCGCTCTGTAGACCAGGCTGGCCTCGAACTCACAGAGATCCGCCTGACGAGTGCTGGGATTAAAGATGTGCGCCACCGCCGCCTGGCTCAACTCATCCTCTCTCTGTTCCCATGTTTTTGTTTGTTTGTGAACCAGCGAGTTTCATTAGAGTTGCTTACAGAACATGGGCAAGAGGTTATGTCCGGGAACCTCCGTGGCTACACCACTGAAGAAAATGTCTGCCGCTCTGCAACGGCCGCAAGAATGATGCTGGCTCTTGACTTTATCTCCCTTTTAACCCACAAGTAATGTTTACAGCTTTCATCAACGAAGAAGACTGGAGGCCTGGGCTCCCACCTACCCTTGACACGGTTGGCTGTGACGTCCACCTAGGCTGCAAGCATCTCTCTGACTCTGAGATACCAACCTATCATGCACTGTCTGCCTTTCTAGACTCTTTTTAGGACTTTTGTGTGCGTGTGCGTGTGCGTGTGCGTGTGCGTGTGTGTGTGTGTGTGTGTGTGTGTGTGTGTGTGTGAATGTATGCTAAGAGTATGTGGGTGCCTTCAGAGATCAAAGATGTCAGACTCTTTGGAGCTAGATTTACAAGTCGTTGCCGCTGCCTAACATGGGTGCTGGGAACTGAACCCGGGTCCTCTGGATGAGCAGCAGGTGCCCTTAGCCACTGAGCCCTTTCTCCAGCCCACGAAGTGACCTCTTAAAAACACCGAGGCCACAGCCCTCAGCAGAGAATCTTCTTGCGGTACATGGGAATTAACAGAGACCCACAACTGGTCAGTGTGCAGAGAGCGGAGAAAAAGAGACTGCAGCATGCTGGGCCCCAAGTGGGATGTCTGTAGCACACTCGTCCACCAGAGGCTCAGGACCTCCTGAGAGCGGGCCAGAGCTGGAGGTAGCGCGTGACACAAGAAAGCAGCATTGTCCCGACACAACAGAGCAGATGCAGAAATGACCTCACAGGAATTGTGACAATGTGGACAAGACCCGAGTGAGCTCCAGCCAGCCAAAGTCTCAGCTTAGAAGCAGGAGTGACATGAAGTCCCACCCCGGACTCTTCAGAACTTTGGCATTTGATTGCTGCTGTGAGAAAGAAAGCCAAGTCTTTTTAAAGTTGTGAATCCTGGTATATCAACAACACCTCAGGGCGGGCAGTCCACATCTGGTAATCAACCAGCACTGACTGGACTCAGAGGGACGAGAGAGAGAGAGAGAGAGAGAGAGAGAGAGAGAGAGAGAGAGAGAGAGAGAGAGAGAGAGAGAGCTGGGTGTGGGGTCCGTGCCTTTAGTCCTGGGAGGCAGAGGCAGGCAGGTCTGTTCCAGGACAGCAAGGGCTACCCAGAGAGACCCAGCCTCAAAAAAAAAACAGAGAGACACACACACACACACACACACATAGACGTACACACACAGAGAGAAAGACACAGAGAGACAGAGGGAGAACATGAAGTTGAGAAGGTAGGGAGATGGGGGAGGATTTAGGAGGAGTTGAGAGAGGGAATGAATTATGATAAAAATATATGAAATTCTCAAAGAGTTAATAATATTATTTAGGAAAAGTTTAACCAAAAACGCACTGAAGCTTCTTTCCAGTTCCCCTGACATTCAAGACCCACTGCAAAGTCCAAGATTCAAATGCAGGACCCACAGCTGCCCCGTGGGAAGACTGACTTAAAGACACCCCACTGCTGAACAAAAACACACTTCCCCAGCGTTCTCTTCTCGGCTTCTCAACATCCATCCGATGTAGAACTCCGTGCTGCACCAGCCGGCTAATAAATAATGTAGCCAAGGAATTCTGCAAACCAGAAAGGTCACCATCTCAATCTCATCTGTCTTCAAGTGAAAGTTTTGTTTCAAAGTAAAAAGGCAAGTTTATTTGGGGGAGCTGGTGGCTTGGACTAACAGCTACAAAAAATGGTCTGGGGGTAGAAACAGAGACCCATCACTTAGACCCACGTTTTGTAACCATTGATTAGTCTTCGTGGGTAAAATCTCACCAGGTGGGACTCAAGACTGGGAAAGCAGCACAGCCTGGAACTCAGCATTTCAGGACTTAGAGAAGCTCTGTTCAGCGCTGAGCAGTGTGTGGTCTCAGGGAGTGTCTGCCGCTGAGACCTGAGCTCCAAGCATGGCCCTCTCTGTTACCTGCACAGCAGAGGCCAGTGATGCTTCAAGAATCAGGCCTCTCTGTCTCCTGGGGGACACTGAATTCTCAGGATTAGTGCAAGCCACCCCTCCTGGACTCGTAGTTGGAAACCTGCAGGAGGGACTCATGTGGCACCCTCAGCCTGCTTCAGGCATGAGGAAGCTGTGACTCCACGCTGCGGGGAGGAAAGTCTAAGAGCACAGTCAGGGCCTACCAAAGACGAGAAAAAAGCACAGCTGTCTGTCCTGCCCCTCCCGGCTCGTGGCTGTCTGTCCTGCCTCTCCCTGCCTCATGGCTGTGGTGTCCTGCACCGCCTCCCCCCCACACACCCCTGCCGTGGTTGTGGTGTCCTGCTTTCCCAGGCTCCTGTCAGCCCCTATGAGTGCCCTCCCTCTGCCTTGACCTATTATGGGTTGGCCAGCACGTTAACACCCAAGTGCTACTACTTCAGACACTCTGTGGCTTCCTGTGTGGCTATCAACACAGCCTGGTCTACAGAGTGAGGTCCAGGACAGGCACCAAAACTACCCAGAGAAACCCTGTCTTGAAAAACAAACAACAAAACAAAAACAAAAAAAATGAATCTTAATATACAAAAAAAGGAGTGTACGCAAGCTTGTGTGTGTGTGTGTGTGTGTGTGTGTGTGTGGTGTGTTGCTCAAGAACAGATTTCCATATATGGTGATTTTGTTTGGGTCCTGACGGCCCTTGGATTGCAGCATCTAATCTCTTACACTTTTTACCACGCAAAGACTAACCAGAAATGTCTTCAACACCAGCCTTCTGGCCCTGGGCATGCCGGGCATTTTCTGGGCCCAGTTTCACTCCGTGGTAGTTGGAACTGTCTTCCCTAGAGAGGTGACCTCACTCCTCTCCAACGCTTCCATCATCGTTTGAGTTAGGCTGGGCCACGCTTCTGAAGGACGATGGTTTAAAACAAGCAGTCACAGGCTGACATACAGTCACAAACATGTCTGTACCGCACTGTAGAAAAGGCACGCTCCGCCTGTGAGGCAGGCAAGGCAAGTGAGGCAGGCGAGTCATTTCAGGACAGGAGAGGAGTAAACTCGTCCACAAGTTACATAACACATGAACTGCGTGATATATTAGCAGGGAATACGTTAGCTCTCAAACTCTAGGGAGAATAAAGACTATCCCCATGGCCTTGCTTCTGTTCAATACTAAAAATGAGTTAGGATGCAAAATCAAATTACCTCAGACCCGTACTAACACCCACGCTTAGAGACAATGCTAACACAAGCAGAGAGCTTCTGTTTTCCATGCATACCCTGTAACCACAGCATTGAGACAGGATTGCTGAGACAACCAAGTTCTTCACCCTGGCTCTCCACTCTGAGTGGTTCTGTGACTGCCCACGTCCACAGTCCTTGTTTTGGAGGCAAGCTGGCCAGCCGGCCCTTCACACATGGAGAGAAGAGGTCTGGAGCCAACCCATCTAATGAGATGGACCTGGACTTGCTGCTGGACACCCCTCAATTTCTACCCCCAGACCCTACAGAAAGCAGCTAGCACATAGTGTACTATGTAATAGTCTCCAATCAGTTCCATTCGCTGCCTAACAAACAACCCCCAAATAGAGGGCTTTGTACGGTTGTGACTTTCCTGTAACTCTGTGAATCAAGAATTCTGGGAGAACTTGTCAGGATGGTTTTCCTCTCTCTCAATATGGACTGGGAGTATTCTCCATCTGGCAGTTGGCCTGGTCAAGCTGGTCTCGCTCACACACCTGGTAGGGACAGCTAGAACACTGTGGTGGTTAGAAAGAGGAACGTCTAGCATAGGCTCACGTAATTAAATAGTCGTTCCCGGTTGGCGGCGTTGTCTGAGGAGGGTTATGGGACCTTTCGGAAATGGAGTCTTGGTGGAGGAAGTTTGGCTCAGAGAGTTTGCAGCTGAAGACATAATCTCTCAGCTCCCGGCTCTGGCCGTCAGCAGCCACGACCCCTACCACTATGCCCTCCTCCTCTGGGACTGTAAGTGACATAAACTCTAGTCTGAGTTGCTTTCGACAGTGGAGTTTTTTCACAACAACAGAAAATTGTTGATACACTCTACACTTGACCCTTTTCTCAGTAACTCAGGTCTCTCCTGTGGGGAACAGAGGAAGCTCCTGGTGAGTGTGCCCTGTTCTCAGGAGGACAGCCACATCGAGGACCACCGGGAGTGTCACCCCACCCCTCCCCCAGCTTGTGAGCCTCTGAGGCATGGCAAAGCCTTCCTTTTCTCTGAGTGAGATGTTGGCGGTGTGTGCAAAAATGAGCAGCTAGCGATTCCTCCTCTTGGATGAGGACAGCGGAGACTGCTCTCCTCAGAGACGGACCCGCTAGCCCCCGCCACCGCGCTCTACACAATAAAACGCTGAGCTTCCGGGTTGGTGCTGCTCCAGCAGAGAGCTTGGCTGCCAGATCCCAGGTTTTCTCTACTTGTGTCTGTCCTTCTTTCTATACCACCCCAGTCAGGTAAACTCCCCAAAACCATGCAAGACACGGTACACGAGTTCCCTTCTAGTAAGGCGGCTGAACTTCTCACATGAAGAGTCAAGCACCCCAGCACTAGTGGTCTTCAACTAACGAAAGAGTCTTAAGGCTTGGATCTGATCCAAGTCGACCTAACTGAGGCAGAGTAGCAAGGTCACGGAACATCTGCCAGGACCGGCCTCATGTAGCCAACCACCTAGCTAGTGGCTGGATGGACGCTTCTCGAATGGATGCTCACAGTTTTAAGGAATTCCCATATGCGTGAGAGGAAAGAGCTACATATTATTTGCTCTTTGGCTCCCAGATGCCTCACCTCAAATTAATGGTCAGCGATGGATTTCCTGGAGCACAGTGCCTGTTATCAGCTGTTCACCCAGCAGGGCCTTCAGTTGTGAAGCACAACACGGCTGTGAGGTGGTTGTGAGCATGGCTGTAATGAGGCAATCCCATGGAGTCTGTCTGATAGCCAAAAGGGTTGATTCTGGGTTAACTTACAACAAGCAAAAGGCAATTGATCTCGGGGTCCAGGGAAGGCGAGGTGCGGTCTAACGCGGTTCTCTGGAGAGCTCTGCCGTGGTCAGCAGTACCAGCATCCAGTATCCAAGAACACAGGGTAGCCAAGAGAGCGAGCCCATACACATTCTAGGTGTTAAGGGGTCCCCCCTTGGCCACGCCCTGGGGAGGGGCAGGTACCTAGCAGTTACCTGCTGCCTACAAGGGCAGTGCTTCAGGGGTACCGTGCAGACAACCACCCCTGCGTGGATGTCTGGTATCTTCCCTCCCCTGGGCTATGCTCAAAGTGGCCACAAAGATGCCTACCTCCTAACCCTATGAGTGTAGCTCTGTAGAGTCCAATCAGCTTTACAGGGGTGTTTCAGTTCAGGATGTTGAACAGGGCGCTTATCCCAAGTCACCTGGGCAGGCACCATGTGATCACAAGGGAGACTAGAGTGGGGAGCAGGGGAAGGAGCAGTCGCAGGAAGAGGTGAGGGTGACTTGAGGAAAAGCTCACGACCAGAGAACGTGGCAGCCTCCGGAAGTTAGCAGAAACGGGGAACGGACTGCCCAGCAGAGCCGGTGCTTTGACCTTGGCCTGAAGCTTGTGAAGAGCCGCATCGGACAGTTGGCAATCTGTTAGCAGCCGTGGGAGCTGGGTGACGTCACACGTTGAGTTTCACTTGAGTCCTCTTCCTCTGTCATCTATGGTTCAAATTCTCCGTGGCTGAGTGAAGCGAAAGAGAACTGTGGCCTTGGGGACCAGGACAAATGATGATGAGGTGGCATTACAAAGTGTTCCTTCCCCCAGGGGCTGGACAGATGGCTCGGTGGTTAAGAGCACTTACTGCTCTCACAGAGGACCCATGTCTGCTTCCCCAGACCAGCATCAGGTGACTCACAACCATCTGTAACTCCAGGTCCAGGGGATCCGGTGCCCTCTTGTGGCCTCAGAGGGCTCCTGCACTCACCCCTTTACAGACACACATGCATAGACACAATAAAAAGAACCTTAAAGGGAAAGAGCTCCTTTATTGAAGTATGTCTGTCCTTGGTCTGGGGCGTCAGATCAGCCTCAGAGCGTTTTTGAGTCTGAGGCGGATGGATGTGGCCAGCCACCTGCTCCTGGTCAGCACTCCAGAATCAGGGTGTCTCCAGCTTGCTTGAAAGAGCAATGAGGAGATGCTTGAGGCGGCTCAGCGGCCTCCGTCATCTGTCTGACACCAGTGATGAGGGTGCTCCGAAGAAGACAGACGGAAGGCAGGAATGGACAGGCCCAGGCCTGGACTCCTTCCGGCTCTGGAAGCACAGCTGTGCTCTTTCCTGTCTCAAGGACCGAGACTCCCCTGCCCTTTAAGACGTGTAATGAGGAAGCAGGGTGTTCGGGTACAAGAAGGAGGTAGGTAGCAGTTCCAAGTGCCAGGCTTTCAGCTGAATTTGTCTGCTAACGAAACCTGAGTTTGCCTTCTCTCAGTGATGCTGGGACGCCCCTAAACAGGCCTTGGGAATGAATCCAAATAGGGAACAAGTGAGATGATTCAGCAACCACAGACTGGCAGGACGCAAGGCATTTCTAGCTGCTGACCGAGTTCTGCTACCCAGCTTACAGAGTTGCATCAGTGGCAGCAGCAGCAGCAGCAGCAGCAGCAAGGCCTGGATGTCTTTGCTCTGAGATCATCAAGGAGCCCTTAGCTACTCAGTCAATGGCCTCACCCCAGGCCTGCACATGCTATGGACCTGGACAACTCAAATCCCTCAGAACCCAGACTCGCAGGCCAGTTAACCTGGCATGAGAGCAACCTATGCCAATCATACCCAGGTGGTATGAGTAGGCCTCTATGCAACATGTCACTTCCCCAAAAATGCTTGCCCCTTAAAACCTTGCTGATTACCTGGGTGTTGGTGGCACACACCTTTAATCCTAGGACTTGGGAGGCAGACGTAGGCAGATCTTTGAGTTCAAGGCCAGCCAAGTCTACAGAGTGAGTTCCAGGATAGCCAGGGCTACACAGAAAAACCTTGTCTAGAAAAACAAAAAACAAAAAATAAAACAAACAAACAAAAACAAAAACCAAACAAACAAAAAGCCTGCTTATTTTGAATTGAGTATATGAGGACAGCAAGCAGTTGAGAATGTTATGTTGTCTGGCTGCGCCATTTGAAAATTCTGAATGTGTGTGCTTTAATGGTGTGCCCTACCCACCATCCCTAGTACTTAGAATCACACCTGGGCCAGAGCAAGTCCTGAGTGGTTGCTGAGGGGATGGATGGCCACGTAGCTAGACAGTTCGTACACTTTGCGGTCCATTCACAGACTTGTGGTGAATGGACAATGTTTTAAAGATTTCAGAGGAAAGGACGTGTATCAAAGGAGACTAACTCCAGGCTTTGGGAGAAAAGCAGTTAGGGGTCAGGAGAGTCCCTAAAATTACCTTCAGATTGTCTTGCAGCGTGCGATCCACAGCGCCATCTGCTGCACAAAGGTAAAATTCCCTCAAGGACTGAGTTCAGGGACTGGCTGGGAAGAGGCTGGCCAGAAGCATGCAGGGCACGTCTAGCTGCTTGAAGTACACCATCAGGTATGTGCAGATGTGTGTCTGTGTGTGTATCTTCGGGGGTGACACAAAACACAGTGGTTAAAATTTCACCTGATTCACAAACATAAAACCAAAGCCTGCCTTAGGGTGGATCAGAGTAGAGTAGATTCTTTGGGTTCGAGCCAGGGAAGTGAACCTTGAGAATCTTCTAATAACTCTGACAAGCGTGAGTCAGTGGGAGACGCTGCTCTGTCTTTCAACATCTTTTGCTTTGGGCCAGAATGAGGTGACCACATCAAGGACTGACTTGGAGTCTTTGATCAGTTTCCCAGATCTGGAATGATGGGGGATCCAGCTGTTGGAAGACTATTCCAAGGACTTAATCAAGTTTCCAAATGCTTAGTTTCTGCTCACTAAGCTCGAGATGGGACTGACATTTTTATTCTGCAGCCTCATCCTTAGAAAGAAATCTCTGTACTCTGTGTGCATCTTTCTCTCTGTGTGTCTCTTTCACACACATGTACATGAATACCTGCACACATCCACACAATTCAACACATTAGCACCCTCATGTACCCCCTGCATGGTTACTGTAATTGAAAAGACTGGAAATAATTTCAGGATGGCTGAGATTAATTAACCTGGAGTGTGGGCTTCCACTCTATGGTGTTGTGTGCAGAGGACACATGCCAGCCTGTAACAAATGTGCCACCAGGTGAGGTGGCAAGGCCCGCCAGAACCAGGTTCTAAGGCCTACTGAGAGTGTTATACCAGGTGCTGAGAGTGCATAACCAGGAACTCTCCAAAGTTTGGAAGGAACAAATAAGACAATCAGCTTCTCGTATGGGCTGGAGGGGAAACAATGAGCATGGGAAGGATTTCCCAGGAGGGAGTTTTTGTGTTCTAGGCTGTCAGGGTCCCTCTTGATGAGTCTTTTAAGATATGGCAGACTTGAGATTTTGGGGGGTCCAAGACTTGTAGGAGTTAGAGGTCATGAATATAATAAGTAAACTATAGTTTAGTGAGTGCTTAGGGAGAGCCTAGTCCAGGGCAGGTGACGTCCTGGTCTCTGGGGAACATCCAGACATGTCTGTGATTGGGTTCTGCCCCTCTGTAGGATGCAGCCAGCGGTGAGCAGAGGCAACAAGGGAAAACATAAAGCAGCCCCAAGCACACTGGGGAGCCATCTGCTACCAGAGCAACCAGCTCATTGTCCAATGAGCTCAGAGGGATAGGTTGGATGATGATTGGCGGGACAGCTGGGTACAAGGTGGTACACGCAGTTCGGATAAAGCTGCCTCAGGACACACAAGTCAGGATAAGGGATAGATGGTCATTTGGTGAGGGAAGAATGGAGGTGCTGGTGATGGCAAATGAGTGGGGTAGCTGGGGTGACCTTCAATACCATGCTGAGGAGCTCAGCTGCGTTCAGTGAGCACAGGCTGTTGGTCCTGAGCGGGTAATGTGACCCTATGTGTCCTAAGCCTGTGTTTTAGACTCTGGAGTTCGAGGGTTCCTTCTGAGTTCTGGCAAATCTGAGGACAGGCAGAGAGAGATCGCTGGTTATCTCCATAGCATGAAAAGTTCCAGAAGAGCACACATTTCTCCAAGCATGCTGAAGCAGTAAAAGGCTTTCTGGGGCCAGGAAGATGCTCAGTGAGTGCAGAGCTTGCCGCACAAGCCATAGGGACCGGAGTTTGAATCCTCGGAATCCACGTGAAGCTGATGCAGTCCTTCTACAGCAGGACGGGAGGCAGAGCCAAGAGAGTCCCGAAGTTTGCCAGCCAGCCGGGGCAAGCCGCAGCAGACAACCGGAAAGATACTCTGTCCCCAAACTAGATGGAAGGCAGAGACTGATGCCCGGGTTACCCTCTGACATCCGCACATGCACTGTGGTACATACACGCCATCCACCAAACATGTTTTAAAAGTCACGGATTTCCATTTTCTTCTGTGTGAGAGTTACAGTCTTACACCAGCAGGGTCCCCTGCTAGTCTAACTTCTTGTTATTTTCCTAGGACTTTCGTCTTCGTCTGTTTTCTGTTACTATAATAGATTATCTGAGACTGGGTGATTTATTTAATAAAAGAAAAGTTCTTTAGAGGCTACCAAGTCAAAGAACATGGCTACTCTCTGCTCGGATTCTTAGAGACCTTTGTGATAATTAACTCTTTCCGGAAGGCAAGAGGCGAGTGAGTGGCTGAGGAGACACAGGAGTAAGGGTGGCCTCCTTGTATAGCCTGCTCTCATGAGAATGAACCCACTCCCACAGGAGAGGCATTGTTCTCTCCAAAGGGCTTGACCACCTCTTAAAGACTGTCACCGTTACATCGGGGAAGGGGAACCACACACGTTTCAGAGTAAACCCTGACACTTGTCGTTTTTTAAAGTGGTTTATCTCCTTTATAATGCTTTTCCCCATATGGTATTTGTAGGCTCTAATAGGCCCGTGGGCACTTGGAGGCATCTTAACACCCAGTATTTCTGGAACATGAGCAGTGGAGATGTTGTTCTTGACCCACTGAGTCAGACTGTGAATGCATTGGCCTTCAGCAAACTCCTTGCCCTCCCTGGTCTCAGGTTCCTCATCCATGAAAAGGAGTGTTGCTGGAGGGCTTCTCTCCAGGTTCCACCAAGCCCCACAGTCCCACAATCCACGTATAAAATAATCACTCAGACGTTTATATTTTTTATAAACTGTATGGCCGTGGCAGGCTTCTTGCTAACTGTTCTTATATCTTAAATTAACCCATTTCTATAAATCTATACCTTGCCACATGGCTGGTGGCTTACCGGTGTCTTTACATGCTGCTTGTCCTGGCGGTGGCTGCAGTGTCTCTCCCCTCTTCTTCCTGTTTTCCCAATTCTCCTCTCTCCTTGTCCCGCCTATACTTCCTGTCTGGTCACTGGCCATCAGTGTT
The DNA here is from genome assembly GCF_004664715.2 of Peromyscus leucopus. Taxonomy (NCBI): domain Eukaryota; kingdom Metazoa; phylum Chordata; class Mammalia; order Rodentia; family Cricetidae; genus Peromyscus; species Peromyscus leucopus. The sequence continues at coordinate 44,656,284 of NC_051080.1, forward strand.
TTATTTATATAGAATGATATCCACAGCAAAGGAGATGGTAACTGCCGATACACCCGACAGGACTGTGAGCATCACATGAGGGGGATCTGTAAGGTGAGCAGAGCGGTGCCCTCCACACACACCGTCCACGCCCTGTGTGGGAACCTGCAGCATTTTATTCCCGTGTTAGGTCAGAGTTGCTCTTCCTTGGCTGACGTCTGACCGGGCTCCTGGCTGGCTTCTTTCTCTAAGATCTGGATGCCAACGTGAATTCTGAAGAGACAACGCAGCCCACAGCATCTGTCGCCTCTGCTTCTGACATTCCTGTGGCACGTGTGCGCCCCACCCTGAGCTGCCCCAGGGACCGGTTCCTCGCCTGCCTCCTTTGGTCAGTGTCCACCCTGACTCACTTCTGGAGTTTTGCTTGTTTTACCTCTTGTGATTTTCGTGTCTTCGTTGCCCAGTCTGCTGCCCATCCCAGCCAGCATGATTTTCTCATCACATGATGGATCTTTTCTCTGTCTCAATTGGATCATTTTTAGACTTTCTGTTTCTTTTATCAGGCTCCCTTTTGAGCGTAGAAAGTGTAGCTGTGACCTTGATTCATCCCCTGTATGCCATCACTAACCTCCACCTATTCCATATGATCATATTTTTCCTTCTGATTACAGATCATATTTTCTGTTTATTTCCTGCCTAATAATTTTTTGGAGGGAGGAGGTAGTATTGAAACAGGGTTTCTTCTGGCCTGGGCTGACCTCAAACTCACTCTGTAGCCAAGGATGGATCCTCGCCCTCCTGCTTCTGCCTCCCAAGACCTGGGATTATAGCATGTGTCCTCTACCTGGTAACTTTTTAGAACTCCTGGATAGTGTTAGCTTTTCATTGGTGAATGCTACATACTTCCAAGCACTCTGAGTAGTGCTGGAGTTTGCTCTGAGGTGAGGATTGGTCCCCGGGAACAGTTCAGTGCTGTGACTCCCTCTGCTCAAGCTGGTCAGGAAGGTGCCTCCAGAGCAGTCTTTAACTTGGCATTCAGCTGACTTATTTGGCTCCACTGTGTAGCAGTAACTTTCTTAGGAACCCCAGTGCCTTCAGTTAGCTGGAGAGTTTCTGTGTCTATAAAGCATGCCAGTCCCTCTGTGGGCCATAGGAATTCTTCTACACACTTCTTTCCAATGATTCTTCCCTGTCCCTGGTGATCTCCTCAATTTTTTCTTCTCTAGTCTCTTATGCAGTTATCCAGCATGTGATAGTTCAAGTGAGAAATGTTCCCCATAAATCCAGGCATCTGAACGCTTGGTCCCCAGGTGGTGGTGCTGTTTGGGGAGGTCTAGGTGGAGTAGCCTGGCTGGAGGAAGTGTGCCACTGCGGCAGGCTTTGAGGTTATAAAGCCGTGTGCCACTTCCTGTTCCTCCTCTATGCTTCATGAGTGCCGCTGGAGATGTGAGCCCTTGGCTCCCTGCTCCAGTCACCGTGTCTGCCTGCTGCCATACCTCCTGTTCCTTACAGACGCAATCCCTCTGGATCCTAAGCCCAGATAAACACTTTTCTGTCCATAAGTTGCCTTGGTCATGGTGTTTGATTGTTGCGGTAACGCCCGCGTTACCGATAACTGTTCACCATGCCTGAGCGAAGGGCTGCGGATTAAAAATAGAGACAAAAGACAGCGGGTCATCCGTACGATTGGATGTCGAATGCCGTTTATTGAAAGAGGGAAGAAACCTTAAATACGTACAGGCTTACAGCACAAATGGAGGAACCCCCGGAGGGCAGAAGTTCGCTGTCAATGGTCCACATTCCAGACTCAATGTTCTATATTCTTGCATCTAAGTAGTTAACGCCTAAAATGCAGGATACACAACAAGGAACTTCCCTTAAGCATTCAGAAGGGTGGATACCGCAGGGAATCTGAATAGGGAGGACATCTGATCAAGGTCAAGCAAGCAAGGCTGCAGCCACTCCCAGTCGGGGCCAGGGCCCATGGCGCCCACAGTTCCCCCCTTTTTATTAAATGAGCTTCTGACTTAGTTGCGTGGGACCAGCAGACCACCTTACCCGTCATAGAGACACTTGCCAGGCCACACAAGTTCTCTGTCTTAGGTTGATGGCAGCCCCCCAAGCATTACCCGTCTCTGAATACTCATTATCATACAGACTCAACCATGTGAGCTGTAGAGTGACTGCTGCCAAAGATCTCAAAGTGGCACTGGGCTTGCAATCTGTGCGACACAGAAAAGACCAACAGAAGTCCTAACCCACCCATAGCCAGGAGGCTAAAGGCAATTGAACCATTCCCTTCTTAAACGAGCCTTACTGTAAATTGGAGTCCTTGTAAGGTGGTATCCCATAAGCAAATCGAACTTGAGTTTTAATAATTTTTTACAACTTACAAAGCCAATTATAATGTATAAAAGTGGAATTAAATTTGTCATGCCCAATAAGAAGAAAGATTAACTAACTGTGGTAGCTACTTTTGCTGCCAGGGTCTCCATTGTGCTAGCTGTAGTAACCAATTATGAAATAGCAATCCCAGAAACAATAGCAGCAGTGGCCACCACTGCTATAACAGCAACAATGGCAACAGCGATGTCAGAGTCTCTTCTGGAGCGTGTGAGCATCATCTGTGTCTAGCTGCCACGGTCCACTGGCATGGACATGGCTCCAGGAACACGAACCACCCAAGGCCCATTTTTCTTGATCCCAGCACTACTTAGGCTGGCAGGTCTGCAAGAGAACAACTGAGAAACATAAAGAAAACAGAAAACAAAAAACAGCAAACAAGGAGCAGAACTAATGGCCTCAGTAATGGCTACATTCAGGCTCACAAATTTTGAGGTATCTTTAGAAAGGCTAGATGAATTTCAGGAGGCAAATAAATGTTGCACAGAGCCATTCCTGAAAAGTAGGTACTGCACCAGCTTGAGGGGGGTCGCAAAATGCGAAAAAGGCTTAGCTGGTATGCTACTGTTTACAACTGAAGTTCATTGACCTTCAGAGTTATCCTTAATCTCCAAGGTGTGGTACATTCTCAATGTTTTTTGAAAAAAGTTACCATACATTACCTTTTGAAGAATCCAACCACATGGCTACAGTTCCTAGGCTTAGAATAATGTTGCCAAGGCTGGCCGTATTGGGCTCTCAATCCCCATTGGCATCAGAAGGGAGAGTTTTTTACGAAGGCCCAATAGGTCTCTGTCATGTTGGGATTCAGCAGCAGCCCACAGGGCGCACACAGCGTTCAGGAACCCACAGAGGAACTTCATTGTCCTGTGGAAAGACACAAACAGATCCCCGGCCCACACCAACACCGGATCGGTCCCCTCCAAGTGCCAGTAGAAAGATCTTTCCATCACACCAGAGGATGATTTGTAACAGGAGCCCTCCAGTGCTTATCTGCAGCAGATACTCCAGCAGAATCCACCGATAAAAAATTTAAAATATATAAAACAAGGGAAAGAATAGAATGTGGAGAGGAGAGATGAGCCCCTAGCTCCCCCCTTTTTACTTTAGCAATATAAGTTTTTAAGGTACGATGGCAGCGTTCTACTATAGCCTGCCCTTGAGGATTATAAGGAATACCAGTCTTATTAACAATAGAAAAATCTTGGCAGAATTTTGAAAATCCCGTACTACTGTAGGCGGACCATTATCAGTTTTTATGCATTTTGGCACTCCCATGTAAGCAAAAGCATGAAGACAATGATTCTTTACACAAATACAATAAGAGAGAATTAAGATCTATATACTGTACGTGAGCCTGTTTTAGGGTCTCTTGTACATGTTGTAGGGCTACACGTCCTTCAGCTGTTAATTTACAGGGAGATGAAGGATCAGGGTCGCCCTTTAAGACATCATACAAGGGGCGAAGCTGACCTGTTGGAATTTTTAAAGTGGGCCGAAGCCATTGAATATCTCTCAGAAAGGTTTGGAAATCATTAAGTGTGCGTAGCTGATCCATGCGCAGAGTAATCTTTTGTGGGCGTATGCCCGTGCGTAACAATTTATGACCTAAATAATGATAGGGAAAAGATACCTGTACCTTTTCTGGGGCTATCTGTAAATTAGCCAAGCTAAGAACCTCTTGTAAATAAGAAAAGGCATCAAAAACAAGTTTTTTATCTTTAGCAGCCATTAATATATCATCCATATAGTGAATTATATAAACACCTGGAAAAGTTTTTCGAACTGGAGCTAGGGCCAAAGACACATAAATTTGACATATAGTAGGGCTATTGGCCATTCCTTGAGGCAATACTACCCACTGATATCTCTGATAAGGTTCCTTAAGATTTTCTGAAGGAACACTGAAAGCAAAGCGAGGACTGTCCTCGGGATGCAAAGGAATGGTGAAGAAACAATCCCTCAAGTCAACCACAATTAAATGCCAATGCTTAGGAATTGCCACAGGGGCAGGCAAGCCAGGCTGTGTTGCTCCCATGAGAAGCATGGTTTTATTTACAGCTCTAAGATCCTGTAACAGCCTCCATTTTCCTGATTTCTTTTTAATAACAAATATAGGTGAGTTCCAAGGTGAAGTGGAAGGAATGATATGTCCAGCATCTAACTGCTCCTTAACCAATGCATACGCAGCCTCCAATTTTTCCTTAGCAAGGGGCCAATTGGTCTACCCATACAGGGTCATCACTCTTTCAAGTGATTTTTATCGGTTGCATAATCCAAGGCTGTTGTGCAGTGACCTCTATGGAAAAGACCCTAATCCTCTAGTATCGCCAGGACCCTAGTGACACAGTTTTTGTCTGCCGCAGGGAGCGGGTCTCCTTGCAACATTTTTCCTAAGCCTTTGTCTGGGCAGTAGCCCTGACTCTTTAGCATCTGTTGTACAGGCTGTGTAGTAAGCACTGCTCCCATGCCATCCAACACATCCCGTCCCCACAAGTTTACTGGAATGTCAGATAGCACAAATGGTTGAAAAGTTCCTGCATGACCTTCCTCATCCTTCCAATTTAAAAGTAGCTTGCTCTGTAATGGCGTCTGAGCTGTGCTGATACCTTGTAGGTTAGAGGTAGAATTTTTAAGGGGCCAATTGGGATCTCAGGATTCTTGTGAAATTATAGATATATCCAGTACCAGAATCCAATAATCTTTTAATCTTAATCCCATATAATTTTATTTTTAATTTAGGCTGTTTATCATTGATAACTGTTTGTCAAACACCTTTTTCCCTGTACTTCCAAAGCCTCCAGTTCTATGTATCGGCACCATTTTGAATTTAAAATATGAAAGCAATAATAATTGAGCAATTCTATCACCAGCTTTTGTTTCTATGGTCCTTTTTACATATGCCAATTATAAAAGCATTAAATACAATCTCTATAGGATTTGAAAAGGTAAACTTTAGGTAATACTCTGGAGTATTTTTATAAAATCTTAAAAAGAGGATCCTTTCTTATAGATTTGAAGTAACACATTAACATAAATAGCCAATTATTAACAACGTGGACCAAACAATTTATCTCTATTTTATTTACTGGAAAAATAATTTTGTAACCTTTTTATCAGTAAGAGATTATCATTTATGGGTTTATCTTAGCAACATTATTTAATAAGCTAACAACCCAAACCATTTCAGGTGTTATATTTTTATAGAATTAAACCAAGAATTTCTAGAAAGCAACTTAAATTGCAGAACCAAATTTTCAGTAATGATCAACAGACAAGAGCACATCTAATATAGTTTAAAATTATGAATCCTGTTTCTTTAGTTTTTCAACCATGAGGATCAAACATTCATCCAAACATTTATTAAGACAATCAAAAGAACAGAACATCCTTTATTCAAACAGCATTGACTTATCATTCAATGTCCTGACCGAAACCATTTTTCACCAGAAGTTAGGCCCGTTTTAAACTTTTAGTGCTAGTCCCTTCCCGGCCTCTGCTCGCTTGGTGAGAGCTGAGGCTGTAGCTTAGCTTTGTTCTGCCCACTGTTTGGGCTCTATTGTCAGCGCCTGCCTGAGCCGCACTCCATCACGGCTCTGCCTCCCACCGGCGTGTACCTGTCCGCCCGCTGCTCCGGGCTATCTCGTGCACGCCTTTGTCTGCCACAGCCACTGGGCGCGCCCCGCACACACAAACTCACATTTAAATTTTCTACTCCCATGAAGGGACTACCTAACAATGAGTTATTCCCACCATAAGGGAAAAACAGAAAATCATTTCCCACGAAGGGATCCTAAATATTGAATTATTCCCACTCTGAGGGAAAAAATAAAAAACATTTGAAACAAAATTATGCAAACAGACAGCAAAACTTTAAGCTCTGGGCTCGCTTGCTGTTCAGCCAGCAGCAATGAGGCCTACCTGCCGATTCTTTGTAATTCAGATGCTGCCGCTCTGCACTGGCGGGGAAAAAAGAGCTCAGAGTTTCAGCTATCCTGAAAACTCTACAACTGGAAAAAGTCTTTACATCCTCCATTACCACTGGGGAAGAGGCTTTTCTCTTTCTTTCATCCTTTCTTTACAGGGCCCCAATCTTTAGGCCTAGTTTCAAAAATTTTTCCCCTTTTTACCGGGAAAATCCTTTTTTCTTGATTAAAATTTTCCCCCCATTTTTAACGGGAAATTTCCTTTCCTCCCCTCTTCTCTATTGGGAAGATTTCCTTTTTCATTTAAAATCTTTAGCTGTCTTGCTCTTAATAATAGTGCCTTGCCGCCTCAACAGTCCAATTAATTGTTCCTCGAGGAGTGACTGTGAGCTAGCGGCCCCCATTCCAATCCACTCTTACCTTAAAATGCCGGCCGGCCTTCCAAGAGTGTCCGTCAGCTGGTCCTTCTTTCTCGGACCTCGGTAGGAACCTCCATTTGTTGCGGTAACGCCCGCGTTACCGATAACCGTTCACCATGCCTGAGCGAAGGGCTGCGGATTAAAAATAGAGACAAAAGACAGCGGGTCATCCGTACGATTGGATGTCGAATGCCGTTTATTGAAAGAGGGAAGAAACCTTAAATACGTACAGGCTTACAGCACAAATGGAGGAACCCCCGGAGGGCAGAAGTTCGCTGTCAATGGTCCACATTCCAGACTCAATGTTCTATATTCTTGCATCTAAGTAGTTAACGCCTAAAATGCAGGATACACAACAAGGAACTTCCCTTAAGCATTCAGAAGGATGGATACCGGCAGGGAATCTGAATAGGGAGGACATCTGATCAAGGTCAAGCAAGCAAGGCTGCAGCCACTCCCAGTCGGGGGCCAGGGCCCATGGCGCCCACATTTGATCACAGCAACTGAAAAGTAACTAATATATAACACTTCTTTGGGTATGAGTGTGCATTTGCATGTGTGTGTGTTGTAGACATGTATGTGTGATATATACTGTGCCAGTGGTCATTTTTATTTAAATTTCTTTCATCCTCCAATTCCAAAGTTACATTCTGTCCCTTTGAATGTCTCCTTACTGGTCCTGTGTAGCTGAAAGTTTTCCTGTGACCTGCTTGGTCCTCAGTCGCTCAGACCCAAGTAAACACACAGAGGCTTATATTAATTTAAACTGCTTGGCCATTAGCTCAGGCTTACTACTGACTAGCTCCTACACTTAAACTCAGCCAATTTCTGTTAATCTACATGTTGCCACATTTTCCGTGGCTTTACCTGTGTGCCATTACATGCTGCTCCCTGGACGGTGGGCTGGCGTCTCCTGACTCAGCCTTCCTCTTCCCAGAATTCTCTTTGTCTGCTTATCCTGCCTATACTTCCTGCCTGGCTGCTGGCCAATCAGCGTTTTATTAAACCAGCTTACAAAAGCGTTATCCCACAGCAGCCCTGTGTGAGGCTGGCTTCTTCCTTTCACTCTGAACTGCAATTCTTCTTGTATCAAGTTGTAGGTGACCTAAGAGCACCCATCACCTGGCCTGTCACCCTGTGTCCCTCACTTCCTTTGCGGCGGGTTCCTCCCTCAGCCCTGCTGCTCCAGCTGCTGCCCAGCAGCCGCTCACTGTTGCTTATGGGATAAAGGAACAAGCGAGCTTTATCTGTTTTCATCACTCACCGCCTCCCTCCATTCCTGTTCCCTCTCCCATCTCCTAAACTAGAGACTGAATTCCTCAAGGTGACCTTCCTGGTCATCCGTCCAAGATCACATTAAACAAAATTGTGTGTCACAGTGTCTTGCCCCAATATGGATATTGACAGTCAGCAGATGTCCATCGATGTTTCCTGATTCGATCTTTCTTCTGTTCATAACTATTTGCTTTCTAGGTGCTGTGAAGGGAGCTAAAAAGATTATCTCATACAGACACAGCCCCACATCACAGAGAGACGCCATCAGTGTATCTCCTCATACAGACACAGCCCCACACCACGAGAGATGCCATCAGTGTAGCTCATACAGACACAGCCCCACACCACAGAGAGACGCCATCAGTGTATCTCCTCATACAGACACAGCCCCACACCACCGAGAGATGCCATCAGTGTAGCTCATACAGACACAGCCCCACACCACAGAGAGACGCCATCAGTGTATCTCCTCATACAGACACAGCCCCACACCACAGAGAGACGCCATCAGTGTATCTCCTCATACAGACACAGCCCCACACCACGAGAGACGCCATCAGTGTATCTCCTCATACAGACACAGCCCCACACCACAGAGAGACGCCATCAGTGTATCTCCTCATACAGACACAGCCCCACACCACAGAGAGACGCCATCAGTGTATCTCCTCATACAGACACAGCCCCACACCACCGAGAGACGCCATCAGTGTATCTCCTCATACAGACACAGCCCCACACCACCGAGAGACGCCATCAGTGTATCTCCTCATACAGACACAGCCCCACACCACAGAGAGACGCCATCAGTGTATCTCCTCATACAGACACAGCCCCACACCACAGAGAGATGCCATCAGTGTATCTCATACAGACACAGCCCCACACCACAGAGAGACACCATCAGTGTAGCTCATACAGACACAGCCCCACACCACAGAGAGACACCATCAGTGTATCTCCTCATACAGACACAACCCCACACCACAGAGAGACACCATCAGTGTAGTTCATACAGACACAGCCCCACACCATGGAGAGACGCCATCAGTGTAGCTCCATGAAATCACCGTGTTTGGAATCTGCAGTTGTACAGTAAAGTGGTGGTATTTTTGCTACTTCCTGCATCAAAACCCAAATAGAGGAGGGGAGGGCCGGAATGGCTGTAACTCCCTTAACAACTTGACAAGTCAATCCTTAAGTAGTAAGTGCCAGGGTGCTCCAGAGGTCCTCTTCTGTCTGAAGCCCCAAACCAGGAAGGTGGCCCTGGAGCTCAGGACCGCTTCCACTCTCTGTGCCGCTCACTGGGCTGCCTTCCAGCTCTGTGTTCTTTTCACTGTGTTCTAAGGTCAAGGCTGCTGTTGACCACGATGAACTGAGGCTCACACATCCCACTGCAGGCCTCTCGTGGTCTGAGATCTAACCTCCACCCCCTTCCTGGAGGTGCCGTGCTGTGGGATACTGGGCAACAGAACAACTTAGATGAAAACCACCGTGGTGCCCCGACTTCCTGTGGACCCTTCCTGGGGGATGGGGAAGGTGAAGATGGAGAACCCCAGACAGTTATCTACCTGGGGAGTCCTTTCTAAAAATACCTAAAGATAATGGTTGCATAATACTTGCAGCTTTGATCTGCAAAGAGAGACCCGTCTTTGAGGACTTGAAAAGACGACAGAGAAGACAGTTTGCCAGAAGCTGTGGTTTGACTGGTAGTCTGGCGATCAGGCTCGGGTGCGAGGACTACCGTGCAACATCAAACAGATGTTTTCTTCTGTGTCTTTCACATAGATTTTTTTCTTTTTTCTTATTTTTGATGATAGAATTGTAATCACCAACAGCACAGTGTGCTTATGACGGTCATTCTTCAGACTCCTCCATCATCAGACCCCAGCAGATGTGAATTTCCTAACATTGCCCACCATCATAGAAAGAGGTCCGCAGGTTGGGACAGGAGCCTTCACTGTTTTTATCTTGGTCCTGAGGTGTCTTGGTCAGGTTCCAGCACACAGGAGAGTCAGAAGTAACTGGGCAGCCAAGGCTTTCCTTCCCCATGTCTCTCTGGTCCCACATCCATCTGCTGGATCTTGGTTTGGGGATTGGAGTCTTGGGTCACCGTGAGACTGGGGTACTGGGGTGACTGCCTGCATCCCCTGCACCCTCGACTCTTCTCCCTTATCTTAACCTTCAGGGCCCCCAAGTTCTTCCAGCCTGTGGAATATGGATCTTTGACTTTCAGCCATGACCGTTACAAACTGACTCACCTATTCCAATGGCTGCTTTGTAGATAATATCAGCACTTCTTCTCACCCCCATTGAGTGCACTTGAAAAAAAGAATTTGGGGAAAAGAGATCTGGGTGTATTTTCAGGTAGAGAAACCCTCCGCTCCTCAGGCCCTGGCTGGATACATCTTTATTGGTTTGCTGTTGTTTGTTTGTTTGTTTGGTTGGTTGGTTTGGTTTGAGGTGGGGTGGCCCTGTAGACCTGCTTGGTCTGGAATTCAGTATCTGGCCTTGAACTCACAGCAGCCTTTCTGTTTCTGCCAAAGGAAAGTCAAGCCCATGAAGACTTCAGATGTGACAGAGGCCTCCGGGAATAGCTAAGGATGAAATCAGGGCTGAGAAGTGCGAGGGTACTGTTAATCTCACCGATGGAGAATAAGACCACTACCATAGTTTAAAATCAAATTTGAAACAAGCTTTAATTAAATACTGGCTAGGTGGATAGGCTCTGGTCAGGTCCATACCCAGATTCCCAGGAAATGTCCCCGAATCACAGTTTTCAGCAGGTTAAAAAGGAAAATCCATAATTCATTACATTTCCCATCAGGTCCAATCAAGGGCAAGCTTACATCCTGACCTGTTTCCTGCCTGTGAACCTCCACCCACACGTGATCAAGCACATCCACTGCAGATGGGTCAAACAAACATGTTTAGGGGAATGAAAGCACGTGGTTTGTTATCTCCCATGAACAGTGGCCTCCAGCATTTCAGGAACTAATTGTCCTCGCACAAGGGACTTACAGATCAGAGGCATTTTTGTTTCTTGGATCTCTTAGGCATAGCAATTATAACTTAAAATGTAACTTCAGCTCTCATAGTACCCAACAGAAGCTCCATTAGTTTTTCCACCCACTTTTTTCTGTTGTTGTTAGGAGACAGAGTCTTGCTGTGTAGCCCAGGCTGGCCTGAAACTCACTGTGTGCTTGCCTCGGTGATCTCCCAGATGCTGGGATGAGGCATGTGCCTCCATGCCTGGCTCATTTCTGCTGCTGTCTATTGTTTTATCTCTCGAATATTATTAAGGACCAGCCTTAATAATCTCCTTCCCAGGGGCCCAGAATGAGCTATGGATGACGTAAATTGTTTTTGGGGAAAGAATCTAAGTACACCGAGCTCTTAGTCTGTCTATTTTATTCCTCTGGGATAAGATTCCATCTACACAGCTTCAGTTCTGTTCTCGTGCCTGGCTCCTTTCTTGCCTGATTTCTCTCTACCTTTATCTACTGTCCCCTCTAAGTTCTATCATAATTCTCTCATCTTAGTTCTGCCCCATCTTGGTGTTACTCATCTCGTTCTTTCCCATCTGGCTCTTCCTCGTCTTACATCTCATTCTTCTAGTTCTCCATCTACTTCTCCAGTCAAAATCCTCCTCCATCTCTGGGGTTTACAGTTATATAACCATGCAATAGCAGTGCTCTAGCTAAAGCAAGGTCACCAGGCTTGAATTCTTACAGGGTCATAAAGGCAGATAAGAGTTTTTCCTCAGACAGTGACCTTCAGCCTTTCCTTTACAACTCAAAGGGGGAGTGGTAAAGGAGGAGGTCAACTAAGAGCTGAAATCGGTTAATATATCAGAAAAGGGAATTTATGTGTTCAAACTACATTCCTAGAGGTGGTTAGGTAAATGTTAGGAGTCTATAATGTTAGTATAAATACCACTAAGGCTCTATAAGAAAGGAGGGTCTGAGCTTAATTTGCCTTAATTCAGGAGATTGTTTGGCCTTGGATGCTTGATAGGTATTTCAGATGAAATAAACTGTTATGAGTTCTTGGAAACATACATAGCATACAAGAAAACCATTGCAGGAATCGGGTAATACATGTATACAAAAGCTAAAATATCACCAAGACTTCTTAAGCCACGGCTTGACCTCCAGATAATTCCTTGACTTTTCCAAGTAGTAGCTTTTATGATAGTAGCTGAATTCTATTACATTTTTCTGCGGCTTGCAGCATGTATCACGTCTCCCACTCTTACAGAAACAAGACCAGGATGCAGGGAATTAGCATCTTCAATATGCAACTTCTACAAAGGTATTTCATTTTTGTCTCCACTGAGTTTACCTTGGAAACTGAGTTCTGTGATTCTCTTACCCCATAGTCATCCGCTGGCCAGCGTTTGCTAAGTACCTCCCATGTGCGGGGCACTGGGCTGCACTCTTGGGACAGAAATGCGAATGAGAAGTGGAGTATCTGCACAGAGAGGTACAAAAATGCTTCAGGAGAATGTGGGGTGCCTGGCACGTGGCACAGTTTGCCTAACATCCTTTCTCTGCATGTTTCTCAGCTTCCTTGGACACCTGAGGCAGAGAGTGAAAGAGAGAGATGCCACCTTGAGAGCCAGGAGGGAAACTTGGGGTACAGTGTGGGAGTGGAATGGGGGAGTGGGGGAGGTGTGCCGGGGAGGGGAAGGCACCTCTAGCAGCATGGGAGCCAGACTTCAGGTCGCCAGGTCCTGCTCTTTGGACTGGCGGCATCTCCTAGATCTTAGAGTGAGGAGGAGTCATGTGGCAAGACACTGGGTCGAACTGTCACGCGAATGACCCACAGACTGAGTTTGCTCCCCAGTCTACTCTGGCCCAGCGGTCTATCAAGCACTGGTGGTCATGGCAGACTTGCTGTCTGTGAGGTAAACAGAGCAACAGAAACTACAAATTAGAAACTGAGGAGAGCTTCACTCTCCCTGAAGTCTTCCTAGTGCTTGGTCAGGGGGCTAAGGGGTGGGGCATGCGATGAAAAGGATGTGTTCCCAATGCCACTACTTTTCTCTCCCCCTCCCTCCTCCCTCCTTTCCTCCTCCCTCCTTCCTTCTCCCTCCTCCCTCCTCCCGCCTTTCCTCCTCCTTCCTCCCCTCCTCCAATTCTCCTTCTTTAGACAAGATCTCACAAGTGGTCCCAGCAGGCCTGGAACTCTCTCTGTAAACCTCCCTGACCTCAGACTTGCATTGACCCTCCTGCCTCTTCTTCTCAAACGTTGGGACTATGGACATGAGCCACCATGCGAGTCTTTAGAGGCTCTCCATAAAGAACACTGCTAAGGGCTGGGGAGATGGTTCAGTGGCTAAGAGCACTTGGTTATGCAAGCATGAGGAACCTGGGTTCAAATCTCCAGCACCCACACAAAAACTGCAGCGTGGGCACAGCTCTGCCTGTAGCCCCAGTGCTGTGGGGGCAGAGACAGGAGGACCCCTGGGCTTTGCTGGCTGAGCCTAGCTCCAGGGTCAGTGAGAGACCTTGTCTGGAGAAGATGAGCAGAGAATGATAGGGCAGAACCCCTAATTCTCCCCGAGGGAACCTGTTTCTCATTTTTGTTTTGATTTGTTTGTTTTTGTTTTTTGAGACAGGGTTTCTCTGTGTAGCCCTGGCTGTCCTGGAACTTGCTCTGTAGACCTGGCTAGTTTCGAACTTGGAGATCCCCCTGCTCTGCTTCCTTAGTGCTGGGATTAAAAGTGTGCACCACCGCCACTTGGCAGGAACCCTTCCTAACATCACGGTCTGAACATCTCTGACACCTTTCACCACAAACTCAGAAACCCATTGGGAAAGGTCTGCCAAGGCCAAGGCCATGTATTCCGTCCTCCCCACCTCAGATTTCACAGAGCAGATCCCTCCTGAAGCCACAGACGATCAGCTGGTGCTTTCTTCCATCACTGTGGTTTTCATTTAAATGATTAAAATTCTACCATCCAAGGTGCTGCATCTCTTTATACTTCAAGGGTACTGGGACTAAAGACTAACCTTCCTCTGCTCCATTTTCAATTTTACCATTTAGATTAGCCAGACCAGTTCTCATAATTTCTTTGTAAGGAAATTGCCTTTGTCACTTGGGGCCATCCATCTCCTGGAAACGTTCTTGAGACACATAATAAAGCTAAAAACACTTGTGTGCCCTCTGTAGAGGGTAAGCACAGAGGCACAGGTCTCGGGCCCAAACTTTCTGTCATTACATTTTTTTCTTGCGGGGCTGAAACTTTGCTAGTTCATACTGGAGGGAACTCTGCTTTCTAGCAATGGCAGAGAAGCAAGATTGCTTGTAAATTTCTTCTTCTGGCTCAGTGAACACTGAGTAGCATTAATGACGAACAATGTCCAAGGAAGCCCACAGCAATGATCTTGGTTCTTAGCGCCACAGAGAACGTGCTTGGGTCACGCTTTGATGACTCGGGAAGCCTTTGTCAACCTGTAGTTTATTACCTGGGTATCAGTACATGGCCAGTGGCTCACACTAGAAGAACCATCTCAATTTGAGTTTCTGGAAACTGGTACTCTGCACAATTAGAAATTGATTTTGAAACACATCCATAAATGTGTTTATGTATGTGTGGGCTATTTTGAGCAGATTAAATGTTACCCTGAGTTACTCTCTTGTTTTTGGATAATTTAAAAACAGATTTTCTTCATTTGTACTTTCTGTGTATGTGTATGTCTGTGTGTGTGTATGTGCATCACAGATGTGCAGTACCTGTGTGGGTCAAAAGAGGGCACCAGATTCCTTGGAACTGGAGTTACTGGCATAAGCTGCCCTGTGGGTGCTGGGAACAGCACCTGGGTCAGCTGCAAGAGCAGCAAGGGTTCATAACCACTGAGCCTCTCCATCCCTTGCAAAGGAAATTCTAAGTGCTGAGGATCTGGGCTCTGCCCCTTGCCAGGCTGGCTGCTCATTCACTTGCACTGTTTCCAAAAGCTATTTAACGTTTGCATTGCCTCAGCAATTGCTAGCCATCTTTAGCCAACACATCCCCGCATGGCTGATATCCTTCTTTATTTGTTTGATGTCTGTCCTGATTAGTTGGACACATGCCGCCCCCCCAAAAGCTAAATATTTTCAATTACATACATGTTTTATAAAGTTTCAATAGAAAAATGAGTTATAAAAATAAACCGAGTGTCAGACATGGTATGATGCATGTCTATAACTCAAGCACTCAGAAAGCTGAGGCAGGAGGATTGAAGAAGCTCCAAGACAGCCTGGGCTATATATAAAACTGCACCCCTCCCCCTCAAAAAAGTTTAACCAAGATTTACTCACTTACTTGTTCTCCTCTTATGAATGTCATTGTCTGGAAATTCTGGGGGGCTATAACTGCCTCCATGCGATCCAGTGAAGGGGAGTCAGGATAAGAAAAAGTAGGCTCTATTCCAGAGAGAGGAAGAGAGGAAGAGAAAGTGTGCTTCAGAAATCCCCAGGGAAAATGGAAGGATAGCTGAGCAGGATGTGGGGAACAGGCGATGCGCTAAGAACGCTGGAAGCCAGGAGAACATGGAAGGTGCATTCCAAGCCTAGAAAGCACGTATAGCACATTTCAAGACAAGCACAAACTAAGCAATGGGTCATCCGAGCCAGCACTGGAGAAGACACTTAAAGGAATACTATACACAGAAGAACTGCTTCCGTCATGAGAGCACAGGAAATAACACATTTTACGAGAGAGGCAGTGGTGGTGGCTTCCCAGCACTCGGAGGCAGAGGCAGGTGAATCTTTGAGTACGAGGCCAGCTGGGTTTAGGGAGCGAGTTCCAGGATGGCTAGGGTTACAGAGAGAAACCGTATCTCGAAAAACAAAAACAAACAAAGAACTAGAAAGGAATCTGTGATATCCAAACAGTAAGCCAGAAAAGCCTTAAAACTAACAGGGAAGAAAGAAAAGAATGAACAAGAATCTAAAAAACTAGAAAAACAAACAACAGAATTTACAAGGATCAGTAAATGTTCTCAACAATGGACTCAGACAGAAATGGTCTACACGTACCAACGAAAGCACATCGATTGGCTAATGGGCTAAGAAGTGGGTTTAACTGTCTTTTATTCTCCCAAAATACACTTTACCTATAGACAGAGAATCAAAACATTAGTGACAATGTGTAGTCAGAAGTTTTCTCAGGTCCCATGCAGCCATGGTCTGTGTTTTTCCAGTCGTGCCTGGCCCTGTGGCCCATCAGCTACTTATAAAATAATCACTCAGAGGCTTAATATTAATTGTAAGTTATATGGCCTATGGCTCAGGCTTCTTACTAGCTAGCTCTTATAACTTGACCCATTTCTATTAATCTACAAGTTGCCACGTGGCGTGGCTTACCAGTACTTTCACATCTTGCTTCTCCTGGTGGTGCTGGCGTCTCTCTAGACTCTGTCTTTCTCCTTCCTTTCTTTCTCCTTGGATTTCCTGCCTGCCTCTAAGCTGCCTTGCCATAGGCCAAAGCAGCTTCTTTATTAGCCAATGGGGACAACATGTATTCACAGCTCATCGAAAGACATCCCCCAGCAACAATGTATCAAGTGAATGACAGCTCAAACAAGCCAACAGAGATGTTGGGGTAGCTGATGTCAAACTAACATCTGTGAAAAGACACAAAGAAAACCATTAAAAATTATGAAGAAGCTACAGCTGTAAACATATATGCACCAAACACTGAGATTCCCTATTTCATAAAACACTAATGGACACTGGAAAGTAATGGAAGCTAATGTAACCACAGTGGATGACTGCAACACCCCACTCCTGTCTTTAACGGACATCTAAAGTAAAATTCAACAAAGAAACCTCAGAGTTCATCTATACCACAGAACAAATAGACTTATCAATTCCATACAGAATATTCTATTCAGCAGAAACAGAATGCACATCTCCACAGCCCATGAAACCACATTCTTTAAGTCCCACTCAATGTAAAAGAATAGAAACATTTTATTGTATCTTATCAGGTTGTAGTAAAACAAAATTAGAAATCAATAACAAAAGAAACTAGCCAAGTGGTGGTGTCCCATGTCTTTAAACCCAGCACTTGGTCAGGAGGCAGAGGCAGGTGGACTTTTGTGAGTTCGAGGCCAGCCTAATCTACAGATCGAGTTCCAGGACAGCCAGGGCTACACAGAGAAACCCTGTCTCTAAAAACTAAAGAAGGGAGAAAGCAAATAAACTGAACATACCCCTGGCTGGCCAGTGGGTCATGAGGAAAGGTCTGACCCTAGGATCGAGTGAACAGAGGCATAACTCAGCAGAGCCTCTGAGATGCAGCTGAGGCAGATCCAAGAGAAATGTTTGTAGCCACAAAAGTTGACATTAAAAAAAATCATGTCCACATTCTGTGTAGATATTTGCAATTCCACGAGTCTCATTGATTAGGTCATCTGAGAGAATGTGGAGTAACAGAAATAAAAGCATGCATGTTCAGGAGACAATAGTCAATCCTCTGCACCCTTCAACTAGAGGAGGCATGCACGAGCACACATGTGCGCGCATATGTGCACACACACACACACACACACACACACACACACACTTACTTAAAAATTCCAGGACTTAGCAAGGAACCAGGATGTGGGCAGAGTTCGTGTGGTTAGAATCAGAGGTGCAGATAGATGACCTGTAGCAGACGGACACACAGACACCAGAGACACCGCAGGGAAGGCAGTGACGGCAGACCTGCAAGGTCACACAGACCTCTAAGGGCAGACAGTGACCATGACTCAGATACCGCGCCTCTGCACTCTCCACGCCCTTGCTTTGACGTGAGGCCTCCTGACATCAAACCCTTTCCCCACGGGCAGGTCGCTGTCCTAGGGCCCCTGACCCTAGAATCTCTTGGGGCAGGTACACACCTACCCACTGTGGATTCTCTTGACGTTCCCGCAGAGTCTCTGAGAGTTTACCATTCTCTTCGAGGCTAGGATGATGAGGTCCCACACCATGGCAAGCAGAGTTCGGCTTCAAGAGCCACCCGAAAGAGCTGAGTGGCCTCAGAGTCAAAGCATTCCTGCAGGAAGTCCACACGCTGGAGGGAAATGAGCAGAGGTCTTCCTGCTCTTCGCTCCTCCGGCTCTGTGCCATCCTGACATTTCCCTGCGGTTCCTTTGGACGTGTCTCACATGGTCTAACGACTCGGTGGATGTGCCTGTGAGCCTGGGAAGCGATGGGCTGCCCACCCCGCGGCTGCCCCCGACGGCTGCCCACCTTGCGGCTGCCCCATCACTCTGCTGCCCCCGACGGCTGTCCCATCACGCGGCTGCCCCACCACTCGGCTGCCCACCACACGGCTGCCCCACCACGCGGCTGCCCCACCACTCGGCTGCCCCACCACTCGGCTGCCCCCGACGGCTGCCCACCACACGGCTGCCCCCCACACGGCTGCCCACCACACGGCTGCCCCCCACACGGCTGCCCACCACGCGGCTGCCCCCCACACTGGCTCTTTATTCTTCCTTGCCCTACTTACATTCCCATCCCTCTTTCCTGCTCTAGCATTTTCTCTCAATAAAAGGCGTCACCCTTAAGTGCTGTCCTGGGTTTTGTTTATATTTAGTTTTTGTTTTGAGGCAGGATTTCACGAGGCCCTGGTGTTAATATTCCGATCCGCAACTTGAAATCCCACCCCTTGGTGCCACCCTGCATCCTGATAAAAAAAACTCCCCCCTTCCTCTCTCCCTCTCTCCCCGCTCCCACGAGGCGTGCACCCCTCGACCCCTCTCTTTCCTTCCCTCTGTCTCTCTCTTCTCTCCCTCTTTCCTATCTTCTCGCTGTCTCTATTATAATAAACCATTTGGCGTGGATGTAGCGTCTGGGTTGTGCATGTCCACCCGCCGCCCCGCCGCCATGCCCGCATGGAGTGGGTCGCCGCCAGCCGCTGCTGCAACTGCCCAGCATGCCACTATGGTTCCCTGCGTGAGTGGGATACCCTGCCCGGCCAGCCCGGGCTTTCCCACGAGCGCATAACTCATAACACCTGGCTGGCCTCCAATTCACTGTGCACTAAAGGAGTACTGTTAAGTCCCGATCCTCCTGCCTTTGCCCCAAGTTCTGGGGTAACACGTGTGCTGGGACCCCAGGTGTATGGCCAGCATAGGTGTGCATAGGTGTGCATAGGTGTGCCTGCCCAGCTCAATAGACTCCGTTCTCTAGGAAGCCTGGTGTTGAAACTGGGCTATGCACTTCCAATATTGTGTAAAAGTGGTTTATAGGCTGCCTTACCCTGAGCCTCCATTTTACCTACTTCCCCCCTACCCCCCACCAGAGTTTCTCTGTGTAGCCCTGGCTGTCCTGGAACTCACTCTGTAGCCCAGGCTGGCCTCCAACTCAGAGATCCTCCTGCCTCTACCTCCCAAGTGCTGGGATTGAAGATGTCCACTACCACTGCCCAGCTTTTACTTGCATTATAAAAAAAAAAAAAAGATGTATTTATTTGATGTGCCAGGTCTTCCAGAAGAGCAGCTGGGCTCTCAACCACGGTGCCGTCTCTCTAGCCTCAGCCCAGGCCCTGTTCCCATTTTTCCCTTTTCCTTCCTCCCTCCCTCCCTCCCTCCCTCCCTCCTTCCCTTCCTTCCTCCCTTCCTTCCTTCCTCCCTCCCTCCCTCCCTTCCTTCCTTCCTTCCTTCCTTTTCCCCTGTATTTTAAGGATGGAAGGATGATTGTACCTTGGTGGATGTGTGAGTGGTGTTGTCTGTCCACACCGTTCGTGTGTCACAGACAGACAAATGACTTATTCCTGGGAGTAGAAAGAACGCCACCCTACAAACTTCCCAGGGTGAACTGAGACTGTATGAGTATATTAAAATCATATCTGAAAGATCAGGCCTGAGAACTTATAGTAAACACCAGATTGAGGAAAAGGTGCAATAAAAATGTAAAAGAGTGAACTGTATAATTTCTGGCTTTAAAGCACATTTCTACAGAAAGGCAGTGCATTTGGGGCTGGCAATCGGGTTGATGAAGTCTAGAAATATGGTAGCCCCTTGTGATTGGAACACAACTTGCTGTAATACGTGTTTAAAGACTGATGGCTAATTCACATTCTAAGCAACAGTTTTGGTGCCCACGAGCTCACTGTGGCACTTTGGCCAGCAGGTGGCGATATTGTGTTGCAGGGGATAAGGCAAACGGTGAGGGTTTTTTTTTTTTGTCTTTTCACTGTGCTTCAGAAGGCAATGAAAGATGCAGGTTAGAGTCCTGCGGATTCTGCCTTATAGGTGTTCCGTGCTGCATCCTTGTGGTGGTTAGAGGTCGCTCTCCCCAGGACCTCAGCAAGGAGTGAGTCAGCTCTGGAATCTGCATTAGGGTCGTGTGGGCCCTCCTTGCCACGAGAGGGCAGACACTCTTCGTAGTCCCCCATTGCAAAGGCAGGTGCCGGCATAGTGTCATACCTTGCATTTTTTCTCCCCCGTCCCCCGAGACAGGGTTTCTCCGTGTAGCTTTGGAGCCTGTCCTGGAACTCACTTGGTAGCCCAGGCTGGCCTCGAACTCACAGAGATCCGCCTGCCTCTGCCTCCCTGAGTGCTGGGATTAAAGGCGTGCGCCGCCCCGCCCCGCCCCGCCCCGCCCCGCCCCGCCCCGCCCCGCCCCGCCCGCGCCTGCCATTTTGATTATTAAGAACCCATTCAAACAGTAATGCAGATAAGAAACTAAGTGTTGTGGCTGAGGTAGATTTTAGCTGGCAGAATGAATGAAACTGCTGTGGGGCGCTGTGGCTACCAGCACTTGGTGCTCTTCCGGGAGACCTGGATTTGGTTCCCAGCACCAACATCAGGTGGCACACAACTGCCTGTGACTCCAGTTCCAGGGTGTTCAATGCCTTCTTGTGCCCCCAAGGGCACCAGGCACACACGTGGTGCACATACACATATGCGGGCAAACATTCATATGCATAAAAGTCAATTAAAATAAATAAATGAATAAACTAGTGTGGGAGTACACGCCTGTAGTTTCAGTGTCCAGAGGGGATGTAGGCAGAAGGATCAGGAATTGTCTCAACTTAAGGTCTCTAATTATATCTGGAAAACAAACAAAATCAATAGCAACAGAAACATTCTTAGCAAATAAATTCATAACGGATTCCAGGAGATGGACATGTCCTTTTGGGGTCACTTAACACTCACTGTGCATTCTGTGTTCTGATGCCGCTAAGGTGGGGGGGTGGGTATGGAGGCTGGCTCTGAAATTTCTGGTTGTGAGTAATTGTCCCAGCCATTTGAGGGCTGAGTGCTGACTGGAAGCATCTCCCTCCTCTCCAGACCCGCTTTGGGGGGCCCTCTGCCATCCACCCCCGCTTCCACACAGCTTCCCCGACCAGGAAGACTCCAGCGCCTTCTCCCTGCATGTCTGGGTACCTGTTCTGAGAACCCTGTTTCTCACACCAGGAAGAGCTGGCTGAGCCCCGCTAGGGCCTGGGATTAGAAGTAGGTCCAATCGCTTCAGCGCAACAAGAATCCTTGGCAACTGACACACCCTTCACACACACACACACACACACACACACACACACACACACGGTACCAGGGTGCACAGTAGTACTGGTGATCCTGTGCATTTTCTTTTTTTTTTCCTTTTGGTTTTCGAGACAAGATTTCTCTGTGTAGCCCTGGCTGCCCTGAAACTCACTCTGTAGACCAGGCAGGACTCAAACTCAGAGGTACACCTGCCTCTACCTCCCTAGTGCTGGGATTACAGGCGAGTGCCACCACCACCTGGTGACCATGTGCATTTTCTAACAGCTTATACTTCAACTGAACTTCTGCAGATTGGCTCAAGTTTTCCTAGAGATTTGCAATATTTTAGAAATGGTACCTTTCCTCTCCGCCCTCATGTTGGAGTTGCACAGAAACCTTGAAATTACAAGAAAAAATAATATTTTTTTCAGTTTGCATATGTTTGTCTCACAAATTAATTGTTCACGAAGCCCTGCAAAAACCACTTTGGTTTCTATGGACAGTGAAATTTGCTTCTGTGGTGTTTGCTACTGACTGTCAGCTTGGCAGGATCTGGAATCAGTTAGGAGACCAACCTCTGGACATGTCTGTGAGGGAGTGTCTAGACTAGGTTAACTGAGGTAGGAAGGTCTCCCCAGAATGTGGGCAGCTCGCTCCACGGGCTTGGGCTCTGACTGAATGAGGGGAAGGTGAGCCGAGCACCAGCGTTCATCTCTCTCTGCTTCCAGAGCTGCCGCAGATGCAACATCCACAGCTCCCTCAGGTCCCTGCTGCCCAGACTTTCTGCATGATGGAAATGAGGTTTTTTTGTTTTTTGTTTTTTTTTTTTAAAGATTTATTTATTTATTATGTATACAATGTTCTGTTTGCATGTATCTCTGCAGGCCAGAAGAGGGAGCCAGATCTCATTACAGATGGTTGTGAGCCACCATGTGGTTGCTGGAAATTGAACTCAGGACCTCTGGAAGAACAGCCAGTGTTCTTAACCTCTGAGCCATCTCTCCAGCCGGGAAATGAGTTTTAATCTCAGGTCTCAGCATGGGTGTCCAACAACAATGAATGAATAAGATATTTACATGATGGAGCATTTTCAACTGAAAAGATTAACTCAACATTGACATTTTCAGCAAAATTAAGAATTGGGGGCATTATGTGACATCAGGTAAGCCAGATGTGGAAACTCGATTGCCATATTTGGCACAATGATCCCTGCAGTTTGGGAGTGGGGGTTAGAGAAAAGGAGGTTGCGTATGATTAGTGTGTGCTTTATCTGTATCACACTGACCCCCATTAGCATGTGCACTAACAAACGTTAATCAAATATGAAAATAAACGTTCTGTAGGAAAGGGGACTGTTTTCACTGCAGTGGCGTCTCCTCCTGACACAGGAGAGCTTCTAAGAGCTCGATTGTCCTGGGGGGACCACACCCTGGGAGAGCCCCTTTGCTTAGACGGAGGTGCAGAGAGAAGGATTCTGTCCAGAGCCCGTAGAGACACGAATCCTGGGGAGCGCCGAGCTTGTGTGTACTTCTCCGACACTTTGGGAAATTCCATTTCTAAGAACGCTCCTTAGCAGGAAGATGACTTCAGGGCTTGGCTTTCTGCTGCAAACTTTGACATTCTTTAGCCGCTACACTGATGAGCTTTAAAGAGTTTTGACCCTATAACATCCATCAAGATCTACCAGCTATGTCTTAGATGTGGAAATTCGGCTATATGCAAATGAGCGTGTCTGCTGAGGCCAGATGCAAAGCAGCCCTTCAAGCAGCCTCTGAGCTAGCTGCTGGCTGGAGGAGCAGAATTCACCAGGCCTGCGGGGAAACTGCCATGCCATGCACGTGGGTGCACAGGCCGAGGCCCCTGGCGAGTCTTCCAGCGAGCCCCTTCCTTCCCTGGCTGTCCTATGGCCACTGATCTCACGCTTGTACCACTCGGGACCCACACTCCTAGCGTGGATCCTTTGGAGTTTTGGAGAGGTTTTAGAGTCTTCACTTTGGTGTAACCAGGGACTTCCAAACCTGCCACTAGGGACCTGCTTTTAGCTGGCCTTGCTGAGCCATCAGGCCATACCCAGAAGTAGGAAGTCCATTAAGGAAGGAGGAGTCAGCTCCTTTCCTGCTGGGTCAATATTGACTTGTGGTTTTATGTCTTGGCACTCAAGGCCTTTGCTGCCCTGAGCAAAGGTGTCCCAGTCTGGCTTCCATTCCCTTCTCTGCACGATTGCCCCCCGCCAGTCTGTCTGCGCAGACACACAGTGCACAGTTATGCACCACAATAAGCTGAGAAAAAATAGTATTGCACTCTCTCTGGTGAAATTGTTCCGCTCTTTCTGCCTTCTCTTTTCCACTTCCCATGCCCCCCCCCTGCAAAAAAGAGTTTCTCTGTGTAGCCCTGGGCTGTCCTGGAACTTGCTCTATAGACCAGGTTGGCCTTGAACTCAGAGATCCACCTGCCTCCGCCTCCCAAGTGCTGGGATCAAAGGTGCCCCTCCACCCGGCATCTTTCCCACTTCTAAGCATGGTTTGACAGACAGCTCATTTCTTTTTAGTGGTGACTAATATTATACTGTAGGGATGAACCCTACTTTATTTAACTGTTCGTCTACTAAAGGGCTTCTCTTTTGCTTGCCAGTTTGGATAATTTTGAGTACACTGCTGTTATAAACATTTGAATGTAGGACTTTGTAATGGATGTGTTTTTAACTTCTTTGAGAAAATACCCCAGAGCACAATGCTGGATTATATGATAAGAGTGCGTTTTCTTTGGTAAGAAACTCTTTTCCAAAGTGGCTCGCCCTGCGCATTATTTCTGCCTGAGCGGATGACATTTCTGCACACGGCATCCTCTGCAGCATGTGGCGTTGGCAGCGCCCAGAGATCGGACATCTGTCAGCGCTCGCCTCGTGGCCCTGGATCCCTGTGTTTTGCCATGCCATTCTGATTATGTTTTATTTTTGTTCTTCTATAGTTAAAAAAAAAATTTGAACACCAGCCCTCTTTAGTATTTGATTTGTGTGAGAAATGAGGGAGAACTGAGTTTATGGGGTGTTTGCTCTCTTTTCCAAACAGATAGTTAGCTTCCCACAGTCTTTCCACTAATCTGACTTGTCCAACGGGTTTAGAAAATCACATTCTTCAGGCATTAAAGACGCCATTGTTGAAACCTTCATCCTGGGTTTGATTTTTATTTACTGAACTATTTCTTCTCCATCAAAACTAAGACTTTATTCTGTTATAAGCTGTAATATTGATCATGACCAACCTGACCCCTGACGCAGGAGTTTTCTTATTCTATCCTGTGAATTCCGGTTGGTCTGTAAAATCCCTTCTGTTCTAGCACACACATTCTCTAAGCTGGCATGAGCTGCAGAGACTAATTACTATGATATGAATGTGGGTTTGACCCCCATGAAAACATGCACTTAATCTTGGTTCCTAATGCAACAGTGTTAGGAGGGTGGCATGCAGAGGTATTTGGGAACAGGGGACATGGGGACCTCCCTTGAGAATGAACGAGCACTTTCTCAAGGGACTGGGATTCTTCTCTACAGACCATACTGGGGGAGATATTCTAAAACAAAGCTCAGTCTTCTCAGCCTGCCCTTGCTCCTTGATTTCTCTCACACGTTCTCCCACTGTGGTACCATCATCATGAGGCCTTCACTAGAAGCTGATGCCAGTATAACCTCTGAGACCTCACACTATAAGCTCAATAACCTATTTTCCTTATAAAGTACTTAGCCTCAGGTATTTCATTACAGCAACACAGAATGGACTAAAGTCTAATTTTGGAGATAATTGATTTTGTTACTTTCCTTGCCAAAAATAAGATAAATCTTCTATCTTGTACAATCACTAAAAAATGTCAGTGTGTATGTTTTTCATGTTTCGCATCTTTTATTTGTTAATCCTAAGATAAAACCTTACTATGTAGCCTCGACTGGCCTTCAATGTGTGGAGATCCTCCTGCCTCAGCCTCCCAAGTGCTGGAACTGGAGGCATCTACCACTGTGCCCAGCTTCTTATCTATTTAGTCTTTAAATTTTGTTTCTCTATTATGGTAAATGTGACACTTCTATTTCTGTTTGCTGTGGCTTGTTTATATAAAAACTTTAGTTTAATAAATTAGCCTTTTGATAGTTCTTTTTTTTTTTCTTCCAAATTTTTGGAGCAAGTGTTCTTGTTTGGTTGGTTTTTCGAGACAGGGTTTCTCTGTGTAGCTTTGCACCTTTCCTGGATCTCACTCTGTAGACCAGGCTGGCCTCGAACTCAGAGATCTACCTAGCTCTGTCTCCCAAGTGCTGGGATTAAGGGCGTGTGCCACCACCACCTGGCCAGAGCAAGTATTCTTAACTCTTTCAAACTGTAATTATATATCAGCAACTCATGATATTTTTTGCTTTCTTTTATTATTTATACTTCTCCCTTTCTCTGGTTTCATCAGATGATTCCTCCAGAACTCTAAAGCAATGGCGGCAGAGAGGGCCCTGGCTTGTTCCTGGTCTAAGTGTTGCCTTTCTCTCTAGTGTTAGGATACCTGCTGTTGAATCAAGGTCAGAGCCTGGTCACCTTGCTGAGGTAGCACACTGGATGCTCAGTCTCTGTGCCCTGCTCCTCATCACGGGTGTTTCTATTTGGAGTCTCATGTGGCCTGTGACGGTACCCTTTCCAATGACACCTTTTAAAGTTATTAACTATAACACATTTGCTTTTTGATATTTCTGTCCTTTGAATATTTATTCCAGTACTCTGTGCGTTTTTTAAAATTCTAGGACCAAATCACACATCTCTACACCAAGCTGTCCTTCACTCAGACCCTCAAGTGATTAACTGAAGTGAAAGCATTTTGACATTAGGAAAGATCTCATCATGTGAGACACTCATGTTCTTAGTGATGATGATGATGGCAATCTTCATCATCCTTGTCGCCCAGTGTCCTTCCCAGGATCAAGTGAGAGAGTGGATAGGACAATACTCTTGTCTGTAACCTTACCACAGCTGACATGTTTCACACATCACACAGTAATAAAACCATCTTTGTGTTCTTAACTGGACCATGGCCTCCCCAGAGACAGGAATCAAATCTTGTTTCTCCTGGAGTTCCTTCCCAGCCACTGCCCCAGGTCTTGGCATGCTGTGAACTTAATGTTTGTGGAACTCAGTGGAGCAGCAATCAGCAAAATGTCTTTCTCTAGTAGTCTAGTAGGCTAGTAGTCTCTTGGTTTGAGGGTCACACAAACAGAGCTCCCACTTTAAACAGGCCTAAAGGGCCAATCAGCTGAAAGAAGGGCAGACCCCCCCAATCTTGGGAACTTTCCAACAGTGATGTCTCCTTGTTTTGGTGTGTGTGTGTGTGTGTCTGTGTGCGTGTGTTGTCAACTTGACACAAATGAGTAATTTGGAAGGAAGGAACCTCATCTGATGAATCGCCTCCTTCAGAATGGACTGTAAACATGTCTGTGGGAGTATTTCCTTGATCGATGTGGGAATCCAGCCCACTTGTATAGTGACACCTGGGCAAGTGGCCTCGGGTGGTAAAGGAAAGTAGACTGAGCAAGCCATGGAGAGCAAGCCAGGAAGCATCATCCTTCACAGCTTCTGTGCGATTCCTGCCTTGATTTCCTGCCCTGAGTTCCTGCCCTGAGTTCCTGCCCTGAGTTCCTGCCCTGAGTTCAGGACAGACTGTAAGCTGTCTGAAGAAACAACTCTTCCTTCCTCATGTCGATTTTGGTTGTTTTCTTAAGTGTGAGGTTGCAGTTTGCAAGTTTTAAAGGCACACCTATTTCTTCTGCTCTGGTCAGGTGAAAATTTTACTGAAAAGCTGTATTTGTTCTGAAACAAAGCAAGATCATAGAAATCTTCAAGGACACGGGAGAGGCTGCAGGGAGACGAAGCCAAAGTGAGTCATAAATGGCAAGTGCATCACACAGGGAAGGTCCTGGGATCTGTGCAGATTGGAGCAGTGGCTGCTGGATGTTGGATTATGTCTTCTGTTAATGTTAGAGAAGAAAATATTTGTATCTAGGTTTCTGTATTTGTATACCTATTTTTACATTATGCTCATATACTATGCCATTATGTTATAGAACACATAGCACCCAGGAGGCAGAGGTAGGTGGGTCTATGAGTTTGAGACTAGCATGATCTAGATAGTGAGTTTCAGGACAGTCAGGGATAGAGACCATTATAGTCAGATTTGGGGGACTGCCAGCTCACAAATAACAACACGGAGACTTATTAATCATGAAATCTCGGCTTATAGCTTAGGCTTGTTCCTAACTAGCTCGTATAACTTAATTAACCCATTTATATTAATCTATGTTCTATCACGTGGCTTTACCTTTCTCCCATCTTGCACCTCCTGTTTCCTCTCTGTGTCTTCTCACTTACCCTGCATGCCTAGATTCCTCTTCCTCTTCCTTTCTCTCCCTGGAAATCCCACCTATACCTTCTGCCTAGCTATTGCCATTCAGCTCCTTATTAAATCAATCAGAAGGCACCTTGGCAAAGTCACGTCTTCACAGTATACAAATATTTAAAACCCATTTCACTGTTAAGTAATTAGGTATCTAAGTCTAAAATCAGTTGACTTCATAGTCTGATTTTTCTTTAGGTAGAATAGATCTCTTAGTTACCCTCTAAGGTCAGTTTATTTCAATTCTCAGTTTTAAGACTGCCCAAATCTGAAAAGAAACCCCACAGAGATGTAGAAAGTTCATGCAAAGCGTGTCACAGCCCAGTTGACATCACCCACATCACAAATCCTCAGCTTCCCAAGGGCCCCGACCTCCTGACCTCCTGACCCCCCAGGATGTTTCCTCCACATCCCGGGAGATCCAGTTCTCATCCCAGCCATCTTGCTTCACAGACACAGCCATTTCCTTCCACGTGACTGAGCTGGCGTCTGTCTCACCAAGTAACTAGGATCTTTTAAGGCTAACTGTGTCTGCATCCTGTGCCAGATGGACGAAGGGAGAATGAAGGATAAAACAGCAACCTGCTTCCAACCTCCCAGCTTTGAGGCTCCCCAGCTGAGCACCAGCACAATTCTGGGGGACCCCCCTCACTGCCACTTTTCATTCCCAGTGTTGGAAACTGTCCTCTGCACGGCAGATCCAAAATATGATCACCAGGCCTTCAACTCACTGTGTTTACCTTTCCCGTCATAAACGCTGGGGCAGTTTGTTCCTTGTTTGCAATGCTTATTAAACCACACACTGATTTATTAAGCTCTGCATGGCCAGAAGTGGAAGACATAAAAATGGTCACACGATCAAGGAAAATCTCAGTAACAGAATCGGTCAGAACGCCATGTGCTCTGTGGGAAGCCGGGGAAGGTCCGCCAACACATCCCTGTGTGCGGTTCCTCTACCTCCTGATACTTTTTCCCTTGTTCTTATGACACACCCATTCCAGGAACACACACTGTCACACCCATATATCTTCCTCTGGCCTCCTTGAGAGGGAGCTTTAGATGAGACCTCTGAGTCTCTGCAGAGGACACGTGGTCCAAGTCTCATGGTGGAGAGGGCAAGGGTTCCAATGACATTTCAAGTCAACGGCACTGCTTGGGAGAACTGTAGGGAAATAAGTTGTTTTGAATAACACAGTAGATTCTAGTACACACACACACACACACACACACACACACACACACACACACGCGCGCGCACACACGCACCCTTTGGGGGGAAATCCCTCCCTGACTTCAATCACATGGTAGTGTTATGGAGGCCAGTTGAGCACCCCGTTCTGATGAAGCCACGCCAGAGTGAGTAGCTCTCCACCCATGAGGCTCTCTCAGGCTGGGGACCTCTGGGGAGGTGGCGGTGGTGGTTCACACGCTCCTGTCCCAGACGACCTGATTGGGGATGCAGCCAGGGAGCATTCAGCAGGCATGGTGCCTCTATGGAATGAGTCTGTCTTTGGAGGCAAAAGAAGAGCTTCTATGAACAGACAAGCAAAAACCCAAAAGTCCACAGTCTGCTGTAGCCCCCCCCCCCCGGCCTTTCCTGTCAGTGAACTAAATAACAGCGTTTCCTTGAGCTAGTCCACATCCTAGTGCTCACTCGCTCTTTTTCACACAATCCAAGATCAGCTCAGAGAATAGTGCCTCCCACAGCTGATGGGTGTTTCCACCTCAACCAATCCAGTTAAGATGATTCTTTAATCCCAGCACTTGAGAGGCAGAGGCGGGCGAATCTTTGTGAGTTTGAAGCCAGTCTGGTCTACAGAGTGAGTTCCAGGACAGCCAGGGCTACCCAGAGAAACCCTGTCTCCAAATTAAAAAACAAAACAAAACAAAGCAAGCAAATAAACAAAGAAAAAGATAATTCTGGGCTTGACAGACAGTTCAGCGGTTAAGCTCTTCCAGAGGACCTGGGTTTGGTTGGGCAGATTACACCCTCTGTAATTCTGGCTCTCAGGGGTCTGCCCCTACTTTGGCCATCCTAGGCACTGCACTCATATGAACATTGCCATACACACACAGAAGCACACTAATTTTTTTTTAAAGAAGAAAAGAAAAAAGAAAGGAAGAAAGGAAGGAAGGAAGGAAGGAAGGAAGGAAGGAAGGAAGAAAGAAAGAAAGAAAGAAAGAAAGAAAGAAAGAAAGAAAGAAAGAAAGAAAGGTAATGCCCTACAAGTGTCTGTCCCCGAAGTGAGTCTTGATCTCAGGAAGCCAACTTGGAGATTAACCATCATAGCAGGTGTCTTAGATTTTCCTTATCTACAGTGTTTCCTGTCTTAAAATTGTTTCATGAGGAAAAGAGACAGAATCCTTTCATAATGGTGCACACCTTTGATCCCAGCACTCAGGAGGCAGAGGCAGGCAGATCTCTGTGAGTATGCGGTCAGCCAAGGCTATATAGTGATACTCTGGCTCAAGAAGAAAGAAAGAAAGAAAGAAAGAAAGAAAGAAAGAAAGAAAGAAAGAAAGAAAGAAAGAAAGAAAGAAAGAAAGAAAGAAAGAAAGAAAGAAGTGTTTTCCTGCTGGGTCCCACCTGACTATTAAACAGTCTTGAATGGAGGAGTGAGGCTTAAGAAATAATAGATATAAAAAATAGAGATGCAGACATAAAAGAAAAAAGGCAGAAACATAGAATACCATTGGAAGGGCCAAGTCAACACCACAGTCGCCGTGAGTTTATTTTTCAGAGCCTTTTTATACCCAAAGCAAGGGGGGCAAAAGACCTTCCCCTCTCAATTACATGGTTCAAAGTACAAACAAGTGTAAACACCTCCTCAATTCTCAAGATATCTGGTAACCACACCTTTGGCAAAACATCCTGTTAGTCATCCTTGAAGGGCAAAATGAGCTCAGATTCTCTGACCTTGAGTCAAGACGGAATAAGGCCTCACTATGGAGTCTCTGTGGGCCCCACATTTTCCTTCTGTAACTGATGAGTGATCTAGGAAATTAAACTTCCAAGCTGAGTCACTGTATTATCTCTAGTAACAGTTCACACAGTAGTTGTGGCGTCATTCGTGATTTTCCCATGAATTATTTCAGATGGTGGCTGTAACTCCGGGCTTCTCCAGGCCTGCTTCCAAAGTGCCTTCCAGTTTCCTCCCCAGTGGGCCTATGGCCACCGAGCACTCACTTCTAGATGGAGGGTCTGTTATCATTTTGCTTCCTTGACTCAGCTGCTCATCTCGTCTGGAATCTGCGGAATTGTGTGACGGACAATGGGCCGCCCGCTCAGTGTTCAGCCCAATCCTTGTACACTGACTTCTCTGGCCTGCACTGGTTGGGAAATGGCCCTATGTGGCTTCCCTCTCTCATGAATTCCAGACTCATGCACCACACAGTCCTGTATGATGGGAAATGGTTTGGGAACTCTGTTGAGCTTTCACATTTCAAAAGAATTTAACCTAGATTCACAGTAGGTCACACACATGCGAGAGTGAGCACACACACACACACACACACACACACACACACACACACACACACATTCATTTGTGGCATATTATTTTTCTTTTCAATTTTATTTTAACATGGTTTTCATTGTTTTATTTTTAATCTTAATTATTTTTTAATTGTTTGTTTATTTATTTATTTTGGTTTTCAAGACAAGGTTTCTCTGTGTAACAGCTCTGGAAGTCCTAGAACTTGCTTTATAGAACAGGCTGGCCTTGAACTCACAGAGATCTACCTGTCTCTGCCTCCCGAGTGCTGGGATTAAAGGCGTGCGCCACCACTGTCCGGCCATTTTGTTTTGTTTG
Organism: Peromyscus leucopus; assembly: GCF_004664715.2. Taxonomy (NCBI): domain Eukaryota; kingdom Metazoa; phylum Chordata; class Mammalia; order Rodentia; family Cricetidae; genus Peromyscus; species Peromyscus leucopus. The sequence continues at coordinate 44,687,987 of NC_051080.1, forward strand.
AGACAGATCTCACCACATAGCTAGACTGGATTTGAACTCTTGATCCTCTACCCTAGCCTCTGAAGGGCTGGGGTCACAAGCATGACTACCATGTTTGGCCATTTTTACTTTTTAAAATGTTCTTCAGCCTGCTTGATTGCCTGCTGTATTGGAGCTGGATACCCCAAATGCTTGCAATACCCTTTGAAGGCAAGGCAATCCTGGGGTGAGCCCTGGGGAACACTTGGTCCCTGACTTTCTCAGTTTTTACTGGGTAGCCTGAAGCTTGGAGGAATACATAGAAGCAACTCAGTCACGTGGTGCTGTTTACAGACGTGTCCCCTGCTGGGTTTTGATGTTCGTCTCTGCTAAGATTATGAGCATCTTCACCACACCGAGGGTGCGTCTTGGGTTTCATCAGTGAAACCTGATAGGAATGGGACATTAATGTCATCAGATGAAAAACATGGAAGGGAAAAGAGAGCTTGTGTCTTCGTGTGTCTAGTGATGTTTCTCCAGCTTCTCCGGGCAGGAGACATCTTGCTTTCATCTCGCATGAGACCCTGTAGTGACTCAGCTACCCGGGAGTGAGTGCTGATGTACTGGAGTCTGTCTCCTCCTTCATACACAACTGTGCTGTTCCATAGTCTTCTGAATGTGTGACATATCATACAGAAAGGGAAAGGAAAGAGTGGAGGAGGGGGAGGAGGGGGGTGGAGAGGAGGAGGGAATGGAAACAAGAACTGGTCTTAGAACCTGCAGCTTTCAAGGACTGGCCCACTGCTTCAGGCCACAGGAATGTATTATAAGAACTCAGCTGGTTATGGCAAAGCCACTACCTGAAGGGATCAAAGAATTCCTCCAGAGGAAGCCAAATCCCAAGGAGCCTTTGGTGTTATTTGGCTTGTTATATATCAGCTGTCTTCTGTTATGAAAATCATGTGTGCCTTCACAGTTTTCCCAATTGATTTTTTTCCTAAGAATTGCTAACAGTGTGGACTGATTACTATTTGGACATATATGTTCAAGATATTTGGAGAACAACCTCAGGAAAGACTTCCTTCCCTCAGGCCCATCCATTTCTTCTCATTTTAGCATTGGAATCAGATCTCTCCCTTAGCCACATTCAAGGACTAACAGGAATAACAGTCCAAACTACCACATAATAAGTCTCCTGAATTAAGGTAAGTTCTACACAGAGACATCGTCTAGGTCAGGTGGACCTTAAGTAATAGCTTCGCACAATTTAGCTCGTGCCCTCCTTCTCTTGCAGCCTTACTAACTTTATGGACCTCTAACTCCTTACCTAACCACTTCTAGGAATATTTAGATAACCTTCTGTGCCGACAGCTATGCTCAGCCAGAACCCCAGTTCAAGCCTCCCTGTAATTATCACCATTGGCAGCATCCAGCCAGGTCCATCCTCAGACGGAGGAAAGTACCTTATCAGAGATAACTCTGTTCTCTCTAAGAACAGACTTAAGTGTCCAGACTACCTGTTTGAGAAGGCCTGGCGGATGTGCCAATTAAGCTTAACTTCCTCCTTTCCCAAATCTTACCTCTAGTTCCAGATCTCCCTTTAACTATCACCAAAGGCATCTAGCTGTACACAGGTTGCCTAGTGACCGAGCACACTTTCCCCCACCCTGCAGAAAAAAATGGCAGGTAGCTTGGACAGATAAGGGTCAAAGGGATAAAAAAGCAGTTTTATTTTCAGAGAGAGGAGACAGAACTTAGAGATATAAGGAGATGGAGAGGAAGAGAGGAGTGGAGAGCTTGAGGACAGAGAACTGAGAGGGATAAGGAGGATTTTGAACAGAGAGAACATGTGGACAAGATGAAAAATGAAGAAGAGCCAGATGGGGAAATACTAGCTGGGTAGAAACTAGATGAGAAGGACCTAGATGAGGCAGAATTAAGATGAGAGAATTAAGATAGAATTTAGAGGGGACAGCAGATAAAGGTAGAGAGAAATCAGACAAGAAAGGAGCCAGGCATGAGACCAGAACTTAAGCTGTGTAGATCGGATTTTATCCCAGATAAATAAAGTAGACGGACAAAGAGCTTGGTGTACTTAAATTCATTTCCTGAAAATAATTCTCGCTGTTCATAGTTTTCTTTTCCGAGCCCCTGGGAAGTAAAATATTAAGGCTGATCCTTTTAATATTGTACAAGAGTCTATCTTTTGGAAGATTTTATTTTTTAATTTTGTTTTTTAATTTTGTGTGAATGACTGTTTTGCCTGAATATGTGTCTATGCACTGTGTTGTTGTCTGAGGAGGTACACAGGTTGTGTACACACTTGTGTACAGCTAGATGCCTCTGGTGATAGTTAAAGGGAAATCTGGAACTAGAGGTAAGGTTTGGGAAAGGAGGAAGTTAAGCTTAATTGTCACATCCGCCAGGCCTTCTCAGACAGGTAGTCTGGAAGATAGGTTTTACTATTTTTATTCTGTTTTATTTTTTAATTTAGTTTTTTTATTTTGTGTGAATGACTGTTTTGCCTGAATGTGTGTGTTGGTGTTTGAGGGGGGCCAGAAGAGGACACAAGATCCCCTGGAACTGGAGTTAGAGGTGATTCTGAGTCACCATGTGGTGCTGGGAATTGAGTCTGGGTCCTCTGGAAGAACAGCCAGTGCTTTTAACTGCTGGGCCATCTCTCCAGACCCCATATTTTGTTTTATTTTTAAATGTAGCCTTAATCCTGTGGAGATGACTCTAATGAAGACACCATTGACAGTCAATTTAATGGTTAATGTCACTTTACCCATCTGTAAAATTACTAAGACTGTCCATCCCGGCTCATAAACCAGGTCTACTGACTCTAGGTCCAGGAATGGTGGTTCTCACCCACAATCCCAGCCCTTGAAGGCTGCTGTGAGGTCAAGTCAGCCGGAACTACATAGTGAGCTCCCGGTCACCTTCAGCTATGGGGGGAGACCCTGTCTCAAAACAATCAGTTAAAAGGAATCCAAAAAGAAACTCTAAAATAATACAGCAGGTGCTGTATAATACATGAACGTCACCAGAGCCTTAGAAGCTTCTAGTTTGACTCTTTTGATGGGACCAGCAATCTTTGAGAATTCCAGTCTCAAATAAGATTATTTAGAAATAGGGGGCTGGAGAGATGGCTCAACAGTTAAGAGCACTGGCTGCTCTTCCAGAAGACCCAAGTTCAATTCCCAGCAACCACATGGTGGCTCACAACCATCTATATTAGGACCTAATGCCCTCTGCCAGCAAGTGGAGCACTCATACATAAAATATAAATAAAAATTTAAAAAAGATTATTTAGAAGTTACAAACCTCTTGGACTTCATTTCTCTGCTTGGTCCTTGGACAAATAACAAGTATAGTTTGTTTGTTTGTTTGGCCATAAGTTTTCTTTGTCTTCCTTTCCTTTCCTTCTTTTTTCTCCCTTCTTTTGTTTATTTTTCTAAGGTGTCTTGTAGCACAGGCTGGTGTTGAACTTGCCAAGTAACATAGAATGACCTTAGACTTCTGATCCTCCTGCCTCTACTCCCAGGTTCTGGGATGACAGGCATCATTGGCATACCGGCTTATCTGGCTGTGGGTACCTGATGCACAGGGCATCCTCTGTCTGTAGGTTTACGATGAGGTCTGAGGACAGTGCTCTTTGCTCAGTTCATCTCCCATTCTTTGCTTTGTGCGCACAGGGCTCTGCAATCACTTTTCCTTTCCATCACTTCAAAGTAGTCTAGCCAGTTGTCCTATGTCTGGATTCTGACACCATCTCTCCCACATTTCACCTACACGCCATGCTCAGATCATGGCTGTGGCTACTGCTGGCAGTGGGCATGATTAGCAGCATCCAGAAGCTGCAGTTTCCCTGGTTCTGGTTCCCCTGGGGGAGAAGGAGAATGAGGAGTCACCGAGATAATAAAGCAGGACTCCACAACCCGTGCGATTTTCCATCTGTCTCAAGTGTTTTTCTCATCATCCAAGTCAGGAGTAATTCTGCCTGTGACCCCTGCTCACTGGGAAAAGAAGACATGGCCACTCCACAGCAGTCAGGGGCTGGGCCCTGCACTGACAGCGGATTCCAGAGCCAGCCGCTGTCAGACCATCTACTCCTACCTCCACGCTGAGTAACCTGGTGAGAGCACCAGAGTGTTGTTGGCACCAAGGGAACCGGCAGATGCAGAGCGTTGCTTTTGGAAATGCCTGTAGTCAAATATTTGCCAAAGCGCCGTAGACCGAAGCCCTGAGTGCTGAGACCGGGGTCCAGGGGGAAATCCTCAAGGACGCGTCCTGGGAAGGCCTGACATCCTTTCCATCTTGACTGGACCTGGTCATGCTGTCAGAAAACAACCCAGCGGATGGGGCCTGTTCCGGAGAGTACAGACACAGTGTGGCTGAGCCTGTGAGCTAAGGACTGACAGGATCCATAGCACTTCCTACGTTCTCCAAGGAGCAGTGAGAGAGGCCAGAAGCATTCGCTCGTGTGTCCATCTGCTCTGTGGCCATCCTCCAGTGAGACGGGTCCCTGAAATCATCCGATCTCAAGGTGTTTAGACACACATCTGTAACTCTCAGGAGGCCGAAACAGGAGATTGGTGAGTTCTAGGCCAACCTGGGAGGTATATCTCCCTAAACACCATGGACTAGAGAGACAGCTCAGTTGTAAAGCACATGCTTCGCAAGCCTGAGGACTTGAGTTCAGATCTCCCAAACTGGATCCCAGCAATGATGAGCTATGACGAGACGGAGTCAGAGACAGCGGCGTCTCTGGGAGCTCAGGCTGGCTTTGCCTGCTTGGCGAGTTCTCCGTCTAAGAGACTCTTGGTTTTGTCTCACACAGAAGGTGGAAGCCGTCTGAAGAATGACACCCAAGGTTGTCCCCTGACATTCACGCTAACCCACACGTGTGTTCACATCCACACCCACACACAGATTTTTTAATCCTATGACCTCTTTTGATCTGTGATCATTTCTAGTTCTTTGCATCTAAACATCAAAGAAAAAAGGAAATGAGGTAAAAAAATGTTACTAGTAAAAGAGTTGTAAGCAGAATTAAGAGGAGGGACGGCATGGAATCCCATGGTAACGTGTCTTTTGTGTTGTGAAGATCTGTCTACAGTATTCCACTTGATTCTGTGTCTGGACACCCTGCTAGGGGGTATGTGGAGACTGCTGGGATTGAGGTGGTTTTTCATGCCGAGTGAGTCTGGATGGGGGTAAAGAGTGAAGAAATCCAGGGCCGAGTGTTGGAGAGAGTCCGTCCTCACTGTCCTCGCCGCTGCTCATCTGAAGTCTGAGTGCTCCTCTCCAGCTGACACCATCTAACCTGAGCCACGTAGACAACATAGCACCCAGAAAGGTGTCATTCTTAATATTTTCCTCAGCAGAAATGTAGTGGCTTTTTTCTTCCTAATACTGCAAACTCATTACATTGTCATCTTTACATACAAAATGGATGATTCTGATCACATCAATTTTATTCAGATTATAATCTATGACTTTTAAAAGTCACATAAGATTTTCACTTCAGAAATGTATGTGGACTTTATATCTGTATGTGGATATATATGGAGCAAAGTCTGGAGTAGTAGCTGTAGGAAGCACGAGAATAGCATTTAATTCAATCTGTCCTGGCGCCCAGGAGAAATATTCGAGGATTATTCAACATTTAGTCAACAGCCATCTTTACAGACTACAAATAACATTCCTCTCTAGGGAGAAAAATTCCTAATCCCATACTTATTAAATGATTAATATCTTGCCATAAAAAGATTGAAGCTGAAAATGTCAACTCTGAAATGTCAGAGAATTCTGATGTTCTCACAGAGATGTTAATTTGTCTCTTCTCAGCCATTTTAGTGTTCTCAGAGTTGGGACAACATGGCTCCCTCTGAGAGACGTTGAGTAAACGCAGCTTAATGAAGCTACAAGGTTCCTCCTTTTCCTGGCTGGACACAGAGAAGACTTTGTTGAGTGGATGGAACAAGAACAAAAAGGCTCTTTGTGGTTCTGATGGGAGGAATCTGTGCTGGGAAGTGTCATGGGAAGAGAAATTCCCTTGTACAAGCCACGGCCAGCTACCTCTGCGCTTCCTGAGAAGGCTTTTGTGGCTTGAATCTGGACTGAGTGTGTCCCTCCAAGAGTTGTGCCTTGGAAGCTTTAGTGGCAGCTTTAAGAGATGGAACTTAGTGAAGGGTCATTAGGTCACAGCAGGTACTTCTGGAAAGGGTTAATATAGTTCTCAAGGGACCCTGGTGAATTGAACCGGAAATGGGCTGTTCTGAGGTAACCTGGCTTCCCACAGACCTTTCTAGTCCCGTCTCACAATGTAATCTCTCCATCTTGCTTACTGTCTCACGTGATGCCTTCCACCTGGTCATGGAACTAGAGGACCTTCCCTGAGGTGAACAGATGGAGTGCTATGTTCTTGGAACTTGAAAATTGAGAGGAAAGAAATCCCCTTTTCTTTCTTTTTTTTTTTTTTTTTTTTTTTTTTTTTTTCCAGTACAGGGCTTCTCTGTGTAGCCCTAGTTGTCCTGAAACTTACTATGTAGACCAGGCTGGCCTTGGATTCACAGGACTACTGCCTCTACCTCCCAAGCGCTGGGATTAAAGGCATGTGCTTCCATGCCTGGCTACCTCTTATTTATTTATTTGTGGTTTTCAAGACAGGGTTACTCTGTATACACCAAGCTGTCCTGGAACTCACTCTGTAGCCCAGGCTGGCCTCGAACTCACAGAGATCCACCTGGCTGTGCCTCCCGAGTGCTGGGATCAAAGGTGTGCGCCACCACTGTCCTGCCTCTTTTATTTTTAAGTTACTCAGCTTCAGGTATTTTGTTACAGCAACATAAGAGTAAAGGTAATGACAACTTAATTTTACGCAGCGGCATCCACTGTGATACAGATGTCTTTGGACTTGGTGAGGCTTGGGATTCTGGGAGAACCGGTGGAGCTTTGGATCTGTAAGCTCAGTTTGCTCTCATAGGCCCAACCGTAAGCCTTTTTTGCTAAACTGCCCTTAATTCCTGGATCGCTCCTGAAGCGGCAGCTGACGACAACGGCTTCCGCTGTGTTCTCGCCCTGCTTCCCGGGAGAAGAGAGCTGAATGATGGGGGACTGTCTTTCTGTGACTGCTGGAAACAGAAGTCGGGTCAAAACGTGCTTCAGAGCTGGCCGGAGAGTAGAAGGAGAGTGAGCAAGGCTCTCTGGGGAGTTAGGGGAGACAGACTCAGCATCTCCCAGCTCTTGTTGGTTTACTGAACTGTCCTGGACATTGCGTTTGAGCCTCTGACTTGGACCTCATGTGAACACACACAGTCACTCTTATTCTACATTTTGTGTGTGTTAATTGAAATAATGAATTATAAATATATAATATACATAATATAATATATTATTTATTACTTACATTCATTTTATTTTAAATATCTTTATTATTATTTAATTAATCATAATAATATATAATAATTATAAATAAACAATTATAAACCCTCCTCCCCAGTCAGTGAGGGAAAGTAAGCCTCGTCACCTGAGTTCAATCCCCAGAACCCATGTATGCTTGTTGCTTTTTGTTACTATGATGAAACACCAGTCGGTACTTATGAAGGGAAGTTCATTCTGGTCTATGATTTCAGAGTGGGCTTCCATAATATTGGGGGAAGCGCGTCAGCACACGTGAAACAATGAAGGGAAACTGTGGTGGGCTTGGCTATGAACCCCCAAAACCCATCCCCAGTGATGTGCTCTCTACCCAGGCTCCATCTCTTCACGGTCCATAACCTCCTCATAGTACCTGCAGCTGGGACCACATGTTCACACGCATGAGCATAAGGGGACATTTCTCATTCAACCACCACACTCCAGAAAGGTGAGAGACCCTGTCCTCAGAAGAGATGTCCTCTTTCAGGCCACCCCCACAAACCCCCCCCTCTCTCATACACACATGCACACACAATAACATACAATAATAATAATAATAATTTTTGAAATACTTAATCCAGTATCTGACCTGGTGCATTACGGCTTGGTTATCTACCCTATCCCCAAGCACATCCCCCCGGGCTGTGCACATGGTGTTCTAACAAGGACTTCCAAAGGTGCTTTGTGGATAGCACTTGCTTCCTCTCCTTTAGACATTCTTCGTTGATCTGTCTGTAGGACTCTCGTTAGGATAGGAGAAGGAATGGGAAATGACGTCTCATTGGTTCCCTGAGCGCCGATGTTCCTTTGACTCTTTCAGTCTGATGAAGTCCCGGCACTATCTGAGGAGGTTCCACGTGTGCTCCTCAGACCTGATCAGAAGCAGGCCACGAAATCTAACCAGGAGACTGTGCGCCACGGCTGCACTTCGTAAGGCCCAGGCAGCCTCCATAGTAAAGAGGCACTGAGGAATGGAGAACCTCTATTCACTTATTTTTAATGACTGGACTCAGAAATTTCACCTCTGGAGATCATCCTATTCTAAGAAAATAGAGATGTGGACAAGCACTGTCTCAACTGTCTACCACAAAGAGATTTTTCCCCATTGAGCTGCGTGTGGCAGTGCACACCTGTAATCCCTGTACTATTGGAGGTAGAAGTTGGAGGATCCAGAGTTCAAGGTCATCCTCAGCTACATACTGAGTCCAAGGCCAGTGTGTCAGTTACTTCTCTACTGCTGTGTTAAAACACCATGACCAGAGCAACTCAGAGAAGAGTTTATTTGTGGCTTACGGTTCCAAAGGGTTAGAGTCCATGATGGTGACCGGAGGCAGCAGGCGGCACACAGCTGGAACAGCTGCTGAGAGTGCACATCTCAAACCACAAGAGAAAGCACACTCAAAAAGAGCCAAGTCTTTCGAAACCTCAAAGACCACGCCCAGTGACGTACTTCCTCCCACAAAGCCACACGTCCCAATCCTCTCCAAACAGCCATCAACTGCCGACCAAGTACTCAAATGTCAGAGACTTATGGGGCATCTCATTCAAACTCACAGCCAGTTTGGCTACATAAGACTGTCTCAAAACACAACAAATATGTGTGTGGTATATGTGTATGCATGTGCACATGTGTGTGGAGGCCTGAACCTGAGGGAATGTCTTCTACCACTCTCCACCATGAACCTGGAGCTGACCGGCTCCAATGGTCTCCACAGCCAGCTTGCTCTGGGATTCCCCTTCTACATCTCCTGAGGTCTCAAAAAATTCATCAACTGATTCTCTCCCTATGCATGTACATATGTGTGTGTGTGTGTGTGTGTGTGTGAGAGAGAGAGAGAGAGAGAGAGAGTTTCTGTTTTTTTTTTTTTTTTTAATTATGTATACAGTATTCTTCTTGCATGTATTCCTGCAGACCAGAAGAGGGCACCAGATCTCATTATAGATGGTTGTGAGCCACCATGTGGTTGCTGGGAATTGAACTCAGAACCTCTGGAAGAACATCCAGTGCTCTTAACCTCTGAGCCATCTCTCCAGCCCCCGTATATATTTAATTTTTGAAATTATATTTTGAGTCTATGTTTTTTATTTTCTATTTTTTTTGGGGGGGGGGTTAATTGAGATAGGATTTCTCTGTGTAGCCCTGGCTGTCCTAGAACTTACTCTGTAGACCAGGCTAGCCTCAAACTCACAGAGACACACCTACCTCTGCCTCCCAAGTGCTAGGATTAAAGGCATGCACCACCATAGCCCAGCTAGTCTTTTTATTTTTATTTTTATTTTTATTTTATATGTATGAATGTTTTGCCTACTTATATCTGTGTGCTATGTGCATTCCTGCTTCCTACAGAGACCAGCAGAGGGCATCAGGTATCCTGAAATTGGAGGTACAGGTGGTTCTAAGCCACCCTGTAGGTGCTGGATAACAAACCCAGGGCCTTTGCAAGCACAATCAGTAGTCTTAACTGCTGAGCCAACTCTCCAACCCTGCATATACTTTAAAATAATGCATCACCCACCTGGGTGTGGTGAGGCATGTCTTTAATCCTAGCACTTAGGAGGCAGAAGCAGATGGATCTCTGTGAGTTTGAAGCCATCCTGGTATACCTAGTGAGTTCTGGGCCAGCCAGGGCTCCATAATAAGAGCCTGTCTCAAGACACAAATAAGCAAGCAAACAAACAAACAAACACACCATTCTAAGTGTCCAGTTTAGTAACAGTGAATGAGTTTACACTATTTTGCAAAACTGGCACATGATGAGTGATTCGGTCCCCACCCTGTCGGAGCTCCTGCTCTTCGCCCCTCTGAATTTGACTAGGTTTTCTTTGTAAAAATGGAAGTGTACCCTCCTTGTCCCTTTGTCTCTGGCTTATTTTCCTCAACACAATGTTTCAGTAAGAGTCAGAATCTCTTTCTAAGGCTGAGCACTGCTCCTTGCTCCTTCCAGTGTGTCTGCCCCACATTTTGTTAGTGTGTATCTATGTTGATGGCCCCTGTGGTTTTCAGCTACCGTGATGTGAGCATGGATGTCCAGACACTTTGCAATACCCGGCTTTCAGTTCTGCTGAGACTCCTGGCTGTGGGATCGCTGGGGATGTGTGCAGAAAAATCAACTTCAACACTGATGGATCGTGTCACCAGTAAAGGTTCCCGTTACAAGTCTAGGGTCAACCTGGGCATTGGATGTTGTAAGGCCTCTTTGGGGGTTCGTGTTCGTCACTAAGATTAAGAAGCTGCGACCTAACACAGGCATCGTGCACTGTACAGCTGGAAGTGTGCTGTGCAGGGACCGTCTTCAGGGAGCCTGGTTTCTGACTTAGCGCCAGGCTTGCCTATCAGGCAGTCATTCGGATTAGAGTGGTTTTTCCGTCCACATTTGTGCTTCCAGCATCTGCAGGTAGGTGGAGACGTCACACCAGTGTCTTCACTTCAGCCTTGGGCAGGAACACTCGGCAGTGCTGGTCTATCTACAGCCGTGGAGTAGGTGGATGTCATAGCAACCCAGCAGGAACAACCCGACGGCCTCCCCAACACACAAAAGATTTCTCCCAGAACTGTGTGTGTGTGTGTGTGTGTGTGTGTGTGTGTGTGTGTGTATGTGTGATGCTTGTGACAGAGGGGGAAGAGGGAAAGAGAGATTGAGAGAGAGGGAGAGGGCCTGATTTAAAGCTCTCGAACAAATAGAAAGCTCTTTTAAAATCAACTCGCCCTAGAAGGTTTCTATGTGGACTGTCAGCCATCCAGACTGTATTGTGACTTAGTTAAACAGATGCTTTTCAATAACACCATGACATGAAAGCACAGTCCAACCTCTGCACTGTTGACATTCGGAGCTGGAGAGTTCTCTGATGTGGGGAGCTGGGCATTGTCAGATGTTCAGACAGGGCTCTGATCCACCTACACTAACACTCCAGCCCTGGCTGCAATCACTGAGCATCTCCCGGTACTGACAAAGGTCACCTGAGGGCACACCTAGCTCCCTGACTGAAAATCACTGCTGAGAAGGAATCCAGATCTTGAGGAAGAGGAGAATTTTTGTTTGTTTGCTTGCTTTGTTTTGTTTTTTAATTTGGAGACAGGGTTTCTCTGTGTAGCCCTGGCTGTCCTGGAACTCACTCTGTAGACCCAGCTGGCCTCCAACTCAGAAATCCACCTGCTTCTGTCTCCAGCTAGGGGTGCTAGGATTAAAGGCATGGGCCACTACTGCCTGGTTTAGGGGAAGAAAATTTAAAGCAGAAAACATCAAGGCTCTTAGGCCTGGCTAAGGCTGATACCATCATAATTCTCAATCCATTTGCAGCTCTGACCCAGAAGTGCCAACACCACTATCCCCCCCCTCCCGCGCGCCTTTTTTTTTTTTTTTTTTTTTTTTTGAGATAAGGTCTCACTATGTAACCTAGGCAGACCTTGAATTCACGGGCATCCTCCTGCCTCAGCCTCCTGGGTGCTAGAATTTCAGGCATGAGCCAACATGCTGGACCCAGCAAACTTTCCTGTGCAGAGATGAGGGACGTGCATCCGCGGAACAGCAGGCGCACGTGAACCGTGGTCTGGCTCAACGTGAAGTGGTACCTTTGGGCATCTGCCTGCTTGCTTCTCAGCTCTTACTGCTTCCAAAATATGGAATGTTACACAGTGCAGGTTATCCTGTGGATGACCTCCTCCACCTCTCACAAAGATATTTTCATGGTAACCAAGGCCTAAGCACATCTCGTGCATTAATGCATCTCAGCATCCACCACACTTAAGCCAGCTACAGACATGCCAAAAGTGCTTTAATTCAAATCCGTCCCGCCTCTACTTGCTGGGGTGGAAGATGCCTTAAGCACACGGATGGAAGCGGAGGTGTGCCGCTGCTGGAGCCCCGAGGCCTGCTATGAAGACTGACAGGGGTCTCTGGCCCATCCTCCCTCGTCTTCTCAAGCCCCCTGGCCACCTTGGAAGTTGCTTTCCCGCACTGCGTCTAAATGACAGAGGCCAGAGAGGCCTCCGCCAACTCCTCCCACTCCTGATTCTCTCCACGCAGCCAGTGTTTCATCAGGATAACGGGACCCTGCCCCACCGTGTGAGGATGTAGGCTGGGGAGCCACCCCGGGGTGCAGCCCCCGCCCCGGGGCCCGGCTCGCCCGGGGCTGCCCCGCACCCCGGGCCGCCATCTTTCCGTGGAGTCGTGTACACAAAGCTCTGGGCTGCGAGCTTGACTCGGATTTAACGGAGGATGTGTGCCGGCTTCCAGCGCTCCTCGGCCGGCCCACAAGCCTTAAGCACTGTGCAAACTGAGCACAACTGTTTGCCTAGTGGCTTTGTTGACCCAGGTCCCGCCTCCCGGGCAGGTGGCCTGGCAGCCACTCCGTCATTGTTCCCTGGCTCGTCCCCAGCGCCACCGCGGCCTCCCTGCTAAGGCGGCCTTTCTTTAGCTCGTTTCGGGGTCCTGGAAGAGCCAGGCAATCAACTGACACGGGTGTCAGTATTTCATTTTTAAGCAGGCATCACTCTCTCCGGACGGTATTTCCAGCCAGCAGTGGGGTTCGTTGTGTAACAGGTCCTTTTCCTGGTTCCTCTTGAAGAACGCAAGGCTGACCTCTGCAAGCTGTGCGGTCCCAGCTCTAGTGCGTTAACTCTTTGTGACCCCAGGACTTTATTTGTCAATGGCTTCCGAAGAGGCCTAATGGGTCATTAAGATGGGCCTGCAAACCTCCCATGGAGCCTGGCTTCCCAGTGGATTAGGCTCACCGTGGCAGCCTGGAAAAAAGAAACACCGAGGAAAGATTTTCCTTGTTCGTCCAGATAAACTTGTCATTTATTTTGTTTTCACCCTGAGCGTCATTGCTGTACTCGGTTAGACAGGGAAAGGGAGGGTCAGAGAGGTATGTGGCTTGCTCAGCCCCTTATCGACTGCAGGCAGAGCATGTGTTAGAGACCAAGTCCATCTGATTCCAAACCTGGTGTTCATGGCCACACCTCAGCCCTCTGTGGGACCGTCACCCCTCCGCCAGACCCCAAGTCAGGCCTCAGCCCATGGAGTGAGTGGCGGATGGAGCTGTGGTGTGGAGGGTGGGCGTGCTGAGTGGATGCCCACAGTCAACTTGGCAGGTTCTCGGAGCAGGGCAGACTGCCCTTGGAAAACTCCCTGGAGCTCTCTTGTCAGAGGGTGGAACTCATGTGCCACCTGATCTTGTGGCAAATGAGGGAAAATGGGAACAGCGCATGTGCACACACACAGCAGCATGCACACACACTGCCATGCACCTGTTCTTCAAGCAGGTGCATCTGCATGCACAGACCCATGCCTTTGTATATATGCATACTCACGGAGTCACACAAGTATATCCACACACTCCGTATACTCACATATCTACCCGCAGCAAATTCATGCACACACTCCTGCATATATACATCTTCACACATATAGTTGCACTCACATAATCAAAATGTCCCACTCTCAGAAACCCACACCTTCACGCTTACCCTTACAGCCTGATGAAACGCCAGGGTCTGCACTCTTTAACATCCCCCCCCATAATTATTATATTGATTTATATTTTTTTGTGAGAAACTGGAGAACCAATCTGAGAAGGAGCCATACAACAAACAGGATTTTATTTCTGTGCTCGGCTCCAATGACAGACCCCTGAAAAGAACAATACAGCCTGAGATGGAGACTTTCCTTCCAAAGTTCCTGAAGAAGCTGGGACGTTATCTAAGAACTCTTAGGCCGGTGGGTGGCGTGCTGCTCCGTTCTGCCCCCTCCCCGCCCCCATCAAGACTGAGACCAGGGTCCAGATCGTCCAGTCCTCCTTTTCCTGATGCCTTCCCTTCCTCTTGGCTGTGTGACCGCCTCTGCTTTCATTCTGTGAACCCCTCTGCCAAAAAGTCCTCCGGGCAAGCAAACTGCCCTCCATCTGCCTCCCACCCCAGCGTCAGGTGGACACAGCGTGAGAAGAGCCTCTGCCTTAGAATCCCAACTATGTCCTTATCAGAACACTCATCTCATCAAAGGCGGGACTAGAAAGGCCAGTTACGGCCCCTGAAGTTCCTCTCCTCTGTAAGAGATGGGTGGGGCTAACCGTGTGATTCCCTTTACAATTTGCTTTTTGTTTCAGTTGACACCCAAGTTTACAAAACAGTTCCTATCTATGCCTCGGGGATTTCTTGAATGGGAGGGTGGTAGGAGGGTGATCTCTTTTTTTGTATTGATTTCTTCTTCACACTTCTCTGAACTGATTAACTTAAAAATGAACATGCACCTTCCTCCCCTCAGTGATGGGGCTGGAATTCAGGGTCTTGTGCACACCAGATAAGTTACATCCTTAGTCCCAAACTAAAGTCATTTTTAGAAGGATGTTTTAAAAGCGCACATGGAAGGGAAAGCTGGAGAAAAGGCTTAGCAGTTAGGGTAGGCTGCTGCAGAGGACCCACGCACAGTCCCCGGCACCCATGCTGGGGGGCTCTCTACCACCTGTAACTGACAATCTCTGTGGGTGACCCCCAGCACCCACATATAAAATGAAAATAAATGGTTAAGAAACACACGATGACCCATTGGGCTTTATCCAAATGCTGTAAGGTGTGCCCTTTTTCTTGCCTGCATTTCTGTAAGCCTCCATCAGCAGGGCAATGCAGCTCACAGACATTTCCTTCTGAGCTGCTGCAAGGCATGTTTTGAAGTGAATATGGAGTTCCTCCGGCTAGGAGACAGCATTCTCCATCTCAGAAGACAGGCTGAAATGTATTATTCACTCATGAAGCTTTTGTATCAAGTACCTAGTGGGCTTTGCTTTTTAGGTAATGTTTAGGTTTCAGGCAGGAAAAGACTATTCCGTGGCTGCAGAGAAGGGGTTCTTTCCAGTGTCTTTAAAAGGAAAACGGTACTTCTAGAAATTTCTGCTTTCCCTTGGAGAGTATCAAGTATGAATTAGATAGATATTCTCAGGCTTGATTTCTTTTTTTCTTTTTCTTTTCTTTTTTTTTTCTTTTAAGATAGGATCTTACAATGTAGCCCTGGCTGGCCTGGAACTCACTAAGTAGACCAGGCTGGCCTTGAACTCATGGAGCCCCACCTGCTTTTGTCTTCTGAGCACTGGAATTAAAAACTTTCACCACCATGCCTGACAATACACATACCATACACATCTAACTCAACTTTGCAATCCAAACACTCTTGTGCAAACGTCACCCTGATCAAAAATGACACATTGCCAGCATCCCCGAAGTATCCCCACCCTCTCGGCCCCCTCCCTAAGCCCAGCATAGCCATGATCTCGTGAGTTACATACTTTGCATAGATACAATACTTCTCTCGATGTAGCGTCTTTCATTCAAGCTCATGTTTGAGAAGGTCATGGGTTGTATGGCAGCCTCATATGAACACATTGTGATTTATCGATCCAGTCTATGGTGGATGGTGCTTTGGGTAATTGACAATTTCGAGCTCTTGTTGGGTTACAGGAGATGAACATTCTCATAGTTGTCTTGTGGTGAACATATCCTTGCGTTTTCTTATTTCCCAGGAGTGAATGGGATGTGTAAACATTCACCCATACATACTCAATACCACTAACAGTTTTTTAAAGTGGTCATAACCCATTTACGTTCCCCTTAGTCCTGTATGAGAATATTGATGGGATTGATTGGAGAATTCCAATTTTTGCAACATTTGTGCTGGACCATAACCCAGAAGTATGTTCTCAACCGTGAAGAGGATGAAATGCATAGTTTTTCTGAAGAGTCCAAAGCACCATTCAGTTTCCCCCGACATTTTAAGATCAAAGAACACCATGAAGTAGATGAAGGCACACCATGGCCTTTATTCTGTGATGACTGAAGAAACGGGGATAAAAGAGGTGTAAAGGCTTCTACCAGGAGACCCACCAGGCTCCTCTAGGTACATTAGCTCAGGGCTTGGGATTTGGGTCCACATGCAGATCTATGAATTCCCTGGAGTCCTTGGGACAGTTGAATTCATACGCCTGCATCACTATTGCATTGCTGATTTCCAACAGCAGAATTTGATTGGAATCTTCCCATCCCTTAGGCATTTAATGCATTCCCTTTGTCCTTTTCCCTCTTACCTGTTGTTGGTTTATTGTATAGAATAGACCTGTCAAGTTTCAGAGAGAAAAGAGTAAGTGGACCACTCCCTACAGTGGGATGATATGGCCTGACCCTGAGTAAAGCAGCATAGATTATAGGAGACTTATTTTGGGCAGCATCCATGGGTCACAGCAGTTGGGTGGCTTGCCTTTGAATCTTGCATCTTCAGTTGTGACTGAACTGTTGTGTTTACATCTTTGTTTATGTGTGTTTGTACATATGATGGTGTATGCACGGAAATGAGAGGCCTGACTGTGGGGTCAGTTCTCTCTGCGGCGTGGGTACCAGGGATTGAATGCAGGTGGTCAGCGTTAGCAGAAGATACTTGCTGTGTTATCTCACCGTCCATGTAGCCAGAGACGACACACTTCTGATTCAACTGTCTCCACCTCCCACGTGCTGGGATTACAGATGTGTGCCACCTTGCCCGATTTTATGTGGTGCTGGGCTGTGTGCATGGTAGGCAGGCTCTCTGTCTGCTGAGTCACGTCCTCAGCCCTTGACTAGACAACGTTAAGGACTCTATGAAGTCAGTGGTAACCTTGAAGAAATGATGTTAGGTGATGTTGGTTATCTAGAGCTAAGAGCCTACCAGTCTGACTGAAAAAGAAAAAAGACACCCCCCTACACACACACACACACACACACACACACACACACACGCATGCACGCACGCACGCACGCACACGCATACATGTACACACACAAACACCCCTACACACACGCATACACACACAGACACACACACAAGCACACACGCGCGCACACACACGCAGACACACACACGCAGACACACAGACACTCACACTCATCTGGAAGCCTCTCTGGATTGAAACTGTTGGATGACGCGGTCTGACATGATCACCTTGGACCCTGGACACCAGTACTCTTGCTTGGGTGCTGCTCAGTGGACACTCTCTACTCATCTGCCACCGACTCCTCTCTCCCAGGGACAGGGAGATGAAAAAACCTTTTCCTGACAGGCACTGAGCACACACACACACTGCCTGGAATCTCAGGATGGCAGAAGTAAGAAGGCAAAGCCTGGGGAAGAGGGGGACCCAGTCTTCTGTAATTTGGGGGCCAGGGGGAGTCTGTCTGCGGGGTAACAGAATCTCTGCCACCGGGTCCTTGTGGTAGGTAGCAATTAGTATGAAAATACCAGCTTTCTTTGTGACCCAGAGAGAATTAATTTTCCAAAGTAACAACGGCAACAACCGTGTGAGGCAAAACTATTGCCATGAACTCTGGCTTTTGCTAGATTGTCGGCCAGTAAGGCGAGCATGTTCATAAGCTTTTGTGCAAGCTTGAAGGTGTCCTGACAAAATAGAAAAAGAAGCCTGTTTGGGCTTTCTGACTGGCTGCCCATCAGTCACTGGATTCACTTAGATATTTTTTCTTATTTTTTTATTTGAGTGCCATAGATAACACTCCTTGAGGCAGCTTTTCATTTTTTATTTTTTACATTGAGTAACTCCTTTAGCATTTCCCAAACTAGCAGGTCATAACTCCTTTTTTAAAACAATATTTATTTATTTTATGTATGTGGTACTTTATCTGCAGCTACATCTGCAGGCCAGAAGAGGGCATCAGATCTCATTATAGATGGCTATGAGCCATTGTGTAGTTGCTAGGAATTGAACTCAGGACCTCTAGAAGAGCTGCCAGTGCTCTTAACCACTGAGCCATCTCTCCAGCCCCCACTTCCCCACTCCCGTCCCCCCACCCCCACTCCCAAGGTCGTAACTCTTGACCTTGAAGACACTTAAGTAACTCCCCTTGACTGGTATTTGAGCTAGCAGCTCTGTCCCATCCCCAAGGGCTTCTCATCTAACAAAAGCATCAAGACGAACAGTTTACTGTAGTGGGTAGCCAGCCATTAATTTCACCGATAGTTTACAGATTTTCAAACTTCAGAAATCACAATGCCATGGGGCTTCAAAGTTAACGAAGACAGTCAGGTCGAGTCAGAAGAATTAAATAAGAAGGGTTTCATTTTGCTGGCTGGGTGGGACTTTCCACCCTCTACATTGTGCCAATAGGAGACCAGGCTGGGGGATATGTCTTTAAGAATCTTCAAAAAGCATTTTTCATACAACATATCTTTATCATGTTTTTCCTCCCCCAACTCCGCCCATATCCTACAACCCAATTTCATCTTCTTTTTTCTTTCTCTCTCTCAAAAAGAAAGAATGAAAATAATAATAATAATAAACCCCAGAAAACCCAATAAGACAAAAATATCAAAACAAAAGTCCAATGAAACAAAGATAGCACAAGAAACACGAAGCCCATTTTGTTTTGGCCAGTCCTGGGCCTGGGGTCCGCCCTGGGGTGTCGTTGACAGACCCACTGACATTCCATTGGAGAAAACTGATCTCCCTTTCCCGGGAGGTCGCAATTGCAGTAACGTCGTGGTTAGGGTGGGACTTTGGTCCCCCCCTCCTCAGTGCTGGGTCTTTGTCTGCTGTGAACCTGTGCAGTCTTGTGGGTGCTGTCACGGACTCTGTGTCGTGTGTGTGTCAGCCCTGTTGTGTCTGGAAGACGCTGTGTCCTGGGAGTCACGTGCCACCGCGGGCTTGTAGTCTCCCTGCCTCCTCTTCCCCAGCGACCCCTGAGCATTGAGAGGAGGGTTTGATGAAGACACCCCATTGACAGCTGAGTGCTCCCAAGTCTGTCACTCTCTGTACCCTGTCCGTTGTGGGTCTCTGTGTTAGTTCATCTATTGCAAGAAGAAGCTTCTCTGATGAGGGTTGATCAATGTATTGCTCTGAGTCCCAGCCTAATGTGGCTGCTGGGAGGTGGGGGTCCCTGGTAGACAATGACATCTACCCGCAGGTCAGTAAAGTCACCGAGAAATGGTGATGGGCTCCTTCAGGACAAGTTGGTTCTCCCTGCAGGGCACCATAGCTCAGACTCCAGCTGCTTGTCTCTCCTGCCTTTGGGGGAAGGGTCTCGGTGGCATGCCTCTGTCTCTCAGGGGAGAACTGTCAAAAGAACTTTTTAAATATGGGTTTCCCCAGGCCGGCTCACTGGTAGAGAATATACCTACCATTTATGAGGACTCGTGTTAAACCCCACATGCTGGTTAGTTTTAAATGTTGACTCACCACAACCGAGTCACCGGGAAGAGTCTCAACTAAGGAAGCCCCTGGAGGAGGTTGGCCTTTCGCATGTCCGTGGGAGATTGTCTTGACTGTTAATCGATGTGGGGGAGGGCCCAGCCCACTGGGCGCAGCATCGTTTGCTGGGCAGGGTCCTGAACTGCACAAGAATGAAGAAAGCTGGCCGAGCACAAGCAGGAAGGCGGCATGGGTGCCTTGTCTGTGGGTGTGGTGGGGTCCTCTGTCTCAAGCGTCTGTCTCTGTGACTTCCAAAATGATGGACTGTAGCCCGGAGTTGTAAGCTTCTTGCTCCCCACTTGCTTCGGGTCAGGGTGTTTTTATCCCAACAGCGGAAAAGACACCAGAACCTGAGGACTAAGGAGCTGCAGGGGCTGCCCTGGGGCACACCAGCGCTGCCCTGGGGCACACCTGAGTTGCCCTGGGGCACACACCTACACTGCACTGCCCTGGGCACACTGCCTGCCCTGGTGCACACCTGCACTGCCTGGGGCACACCAGCCTGGCACCCTGCCCTGGAGCACACCTGCACTGTCCTGGAGCACACCTGCGCTGCCCTGGAGCACACCTGCACTGTCCTGGTGCACACCTGCCTGCGGGCACACTGGCTGCCCTGGGGCACACCTGCGCTGCCCTGGGGCACACCTACACCTGGGCACACCTGCACTGCCCTGGGGCACACCTGTGCTGCCCTGGGGCACACCTGCACTGCCCTGGGGCACACCAGCGCTGCCTGGGGCACACCTGTGCTGCCTGGGGCACACCTGCACTGCCCTGCATTGCCCTGAGGCACACCTGCACTGCCCTGGGGCACACCTGTGCTGCCCTGGGGCACACCTGCACTGCCCTGGGCACACCTGCACTGCCCTGGGGCACACCTGCACTGCCCTGCACTGCCTGAGGCACACCTGTGCTGCCCTGGTGCACACCTGCACTGCCCTGAGGCACACCTGGCTGCCCTGGGGCACACCTGTGCTGCCTGGTGCACACCTGTGCTGCCCTGGTGCACACCTGTGCTGCCCTGGTGCACACCTGCACTGCCCTGCACTACCCTGGTGCACACCTGTGCTGCCCTGCACTGCCCTGGTGACACTGTGCTGCCTGGTGCACACCTGTACTGCCCTGGTGCACACCTGCACTGCCCTGGTGCACACCTGTGCTGCCCTGCACTGCCCTGGTGCACACCTGCACTGCCCTGCACTGCCCTGGGGCACACCTGCACTGCCCTGCACTGCCCTGGTGCACACCTGTGCTGCCCTGGTGCACACCTGTGCTGCCCTGGTGCACACCTGCACTGCCCTGGTGCACACCTGCGCTGCCCTGCACTGCCCTGGTGCACACCTGCGCTGCCCTGCACTGCCCTGGTGCACACCTGTGCTGCCCTGCACTGCCCTGGGGCACACCTGCACTGCCCTGCACTGCCCTGGGGCACACCAGCGCTGCCCTGGGGCACACCTGAGTTGCCCTGGGGCACACCTACACTGCACTGCCCTGGGCACACCTGCACTGCCCTGGTGCACACCTGCGCTGCCCTGGGGCACACCTGCGCTGCCCTGGGGCACACCTGCGCTGCCCTGGGGCACACCTGCGCTGCCCTGGGGCACACCTGCACTGCCCTGGGGCACACCTGCGATGCCCTGGGGCACACCTGCACTGCCCTGGGGCACACCTGCGCTGCCCTGGGGCACACCTGCACTGCCCTGGGGCACACCTGTGCTGCCCTGGTGCACACCTGCACTGCCCTGGGGCACACCTGTGCTGCCCTGGGGCACACCTGCACTGCCCTGGGGCACACCTACACTGGGCACACCTGCACTGCCCTGGGGCACACCTGTGCTGCCCTGGGGCACACCTGCACTGCCCTGGGGCACACCAGCGCTGCCCTGGGGCACACCTGTGCTGCCCTGGGGCACACCTGCACTGCCTGCATTGCCCTGAGGCACACCTGCACTGCCCTGGGGCACACCTGTGCTGCCCTGGGGCACACCTGCACTGCCTGGGGCACACCTGCACTGCCCTGGGGCACACCTGCACTGCCTGCACTGCCTGAGGCACACCTGTGCTGCCCTGGTGCACACCTGCGCTGCCCTGGGGCACACCTGCGCTGCCCTGGGGCACACCTGCGCTGCCCTGGGGCACACCTGCGCTGCCCTGGGCAACACCTGCACTGCCCTGGGCACACCTGCGATGCCTGGGGCACACCTGCACTGCCCTGGGGCACACCTGCGCTGCCCTGGGGCACACCTGCACTGCCCTGGGGCACACCTGTGCTGCCCTGGGGCACACCTGCACTGCCCTGGGGCACACCTGTGCTGCCCTGGGGCACACCTGCACTGCCCTGGGGCACACCTACACTGGGCACACCTGCACTGCCCTGGGGCACACCTGTGCTGCCCTGGGGCACACCTGCACTGCCCTGGGGCACACCAGCGCTGCCCTGGGGCACACCTGTGCTGCCCTGGGGCACACCTGCACTGCCCTGCATTGCCCTGAGGCACACCTGCACTGCCCTGGGGCACACCTGTGCTGCCCTGGGGCACACCTGCACTGCCCTGGGGCACACCTGCACTGCCCTGGGGCACACCTGCACTGCCCTGCACTGCCCTGAGGCACACCTGTGCTGCCCTGGTGCACACCTGCACTGCCCTGAGGCACACCTGTGCTGCCCTGGGGCACACCTGTGCTGCCCTGGTGCACACCTGTGCTGCCCTGGTGCACACCTGTGCTGCCCTGGTGCACACCTGCACTGCCCTGCACTACCCTGGTGCACACCTGTGCTGCCCTGCACTGCCCTGGTGCACACCTGTGCTGCCCTGGTGCACACCTGTGCTGCCCTGGTGCACACCTGCACTGCCCTGGTGCACACCTGTGCTGCCCTGCACTGCCCTGGTGCACACCTGCACTGCCCTGCACTGCCCTGGGGCACACCTGCACTGCCCTGCACTGCCCTGGTGCACACCTGTGCTGCCCTGGTGCACACCTGTGCTGCCCTGGTGCACACCTGCACTGCCCTGGTGCACACCTGCGCTGCCCTGCACTGCCCTGGTGCACACCTGCACTGCCTGCACTGCCTGGTGCACACCTGTGCTGCCCTGCACTGCCCTGGGGCACACCTGCACTGCCCTGCACTGCCCTGCACTGCCCTGCGTGCACACCTGTGCCTGCCCTGGTGCACACCTGTGCTGCCCTGGGCACACCTGCACTGCCCTGGGGCACACCTGCACTGCCTGGGGCACACCTGCACTGCCCTGCACTGCCCTGAGGCACACCTGTGCTGCCCTGGTGCACACCTGCACTGCCCTGAGGCACACCTGTGCTGCCCTGGGGCACACCTGTGCTGCCCTGGTGCACACCTGTGCTGCCCTGGTGCACACCTGTGCTGCCTGGTGCACACCTGCACTGCCCTGCACTACCCTGGTGCACACCTGTGCTGCCCTGCACTGCCCTGGTGCACACCTGTGCTGCCCTGGTGCACACCTGTGCTGCCCTGGTGCACACCTGCACTGCCCTGGTGCACACCTGTGCTGCCCTGCACTGCCCTGGTGCACACCTGCGCTGCCCTGCACTGCCCTGGGGCACACCTGCACTGCCCTGCACTGCCCTGGTGCACACCTGTGCTGCCCTGGTGCACACCTGTGCTGCCCTGGTGCACACCTGCACTGTCCTGGTGCACACCTACGCTGCCCTGCACTGCCCTGGTGCACACCTGCACTGCCCTGCACTGCCCTGGTGCACACCTGTGCTGCCCTGCACTGCCCTGGGGCACACCTGCACTGCCCTGCACTGCCCTGGTGCACACCTGTGCTGCCCTGGTGCACACCTGTGCTGCCCTGGGGCACACCTGCGCTGCCCTGGGGCACACCTGCACTGCCCTGGGGCACACCTGCACTGCCCTGGGGCACACCTGAGCTGCCCGTCCCCAGCAGGCTGAGGTAGAGGCTGGTGAGTTTGAGGCCAGCTTACGCAGCAGAGCGAGACCGTCTCAGAACAACGGCAGCGAATCCCATCCTCACTCCAGAGCAGCGGCTCTCAACCTTCCTAATCCTTCGACTCTTCAAACAGTTCCTCCTGCTGTGGTGACCCCAACCACAACATTGGTTCTGTTGCCACTTCATAACTGTGATTTTGCTGCTGTTATGATGTAATGTAAATATCTGATACGCAGGATATCTGATATGCTACCCCTGTGAAAAAGTCGTTAGATCCCCCAGGGGTCAGGACCCACAGGTTGAGAACCGCTTCTGTAAAGCACCTGAACTGAATTCCTAGGGACTGAGGCCTTGGAATCTGTATATTTAAGCATTGATTTAGCTGGAGGCCTTTAACAAATGATTGAAATTGCTGTGGCTTTTGGTTTAAGAAGATGAAAACACTACTTCTATACCCGTCATGGAAAGAGGAAGGAGCTCCAGTTAGAGCAGACCGGTTCTCTCCTGTAGATTCCTGTCCCAGTACAAGCCTTGGTCAGACTAGACTCAGAGGCCTTGGCTGAGGATGGCTGTGACTCTAGGATAACGACCGCAGTGGGACAATCAGACCGCACTCGACAGTTTGCTAAGCGTTCCCACCTTATTTTATTTCTTTTAATCACAACAAGACCTGTTCTTTGCTTGCTTGTTTGTTTGTTTGTTCTGTTTTGTTTTGAGACAGGGGTCTCATATGTAGCCCAGGCTGGCTTAAATTTCCAAATGTAGCAGAGCTACAATGAACTACTGGTCCCCCGACCTTCGGGATTCCAGGCATGCACTACCCACCCTGCCTAACTTTCAGACTGTAGTCAGCAGGCCTCAGAGATGAAAGACCAAGTCCCTCCTAGCTCACAGCTCCGTGGCAGACTGACAGACCACCGTGTGACGATCCTGTGACCACCCCGCAGACGTCAACACAGCCAGGTGGAAATGGAGGACCACACACCGTGAATGTATGAATAGAACAGACTGAAGGGCCACGGCTTCCCACATTTCTAAAGGTGAGGGGGGCCGGCTTTGATCCACCCACTCTGACTTCAAAGTTGTATCTTGAAACAGTCTTATTGCCACCAACATCTTGTTAGCACGCCCTTCAAAATCCGTCTTCAGATTTTTCACCTATACTCCATGGCACGGGTTTATCCTTTCCAGGTGAAATTTACAAATTCGGAAACCAGTCATCCCATTAGTGGCTCATTACACACTCTTTAAAGTGTTCAGAAGAGGTAAAATCGTCCTAAATAAGTGGAACTAGAGGCTTTCAGATTTTCTTAATGGTCTAGTTCTCTTATATCAGGAAACAACTTTGTTTATACACAGTACCAGGAGGGCTGGTGTGGTGTGTGTGTGTGTGTGTGTGACAGAGATAGGTAGCAAACAAATTTACCAATCTATTATTTCTTCAACAGTTGTTTTTTATTAAGGACAGTAAGCCACCTACTTTTTTTGGGAAACTCTAAGAGACATTTGACAACAATAAATCGTAGGTGCCTACCTACTGGATCCTAGCAATTCTTAGGCACCGATTCTACATATTAGAAAATGATACAGAGGGCTGGAGAGATGGCTCAGCAGTTAAGAACTGCTCTTCCCAAGGTCCTGAGTTCAATTCCCAGCAACCACATGGCGGCTCACAACCATCTACAATGAGATCTGGCGCCCTCTTCTGGCCTGCAGGCAGACATGCAGGCGGAACACTGCATACGTAATAAATAAATCTTAAAAAGAAATGATACAGATATGTGTTGCCCCTCCCCTTTTCAAATAGACTTCTGAAGACCAACTGAACATTTCCGGAAGTGTGGGTGTCACTGTTGGATGGAGCAGTAACTCGTCATTTATCCTGATGAGGTGTCATTATCAGCGGCCCATTTCTCTACACTTGTCCATCCTTTAATTTCTGTGTCTCTATGCTTTTTCTTTTCCTTAGCACTTGTTTCCCTTGGCATCTTCTTGGCAAGCATTCTTCTCCTTCCTTCTTGCTGTGGAGCTGCCCTTGTCCAGGCGGTTTCCTGACACATGGCGTCAGCTAAGCACTTTCTCAGAGGTTACCATTGAAGTAGGGCTACCTCTGGGGACTTTGATGACAAGCAACAGAAACAGTCTCTACTGAGTAAGCAAAAACGAGTTATGGGAAGTGGTGGGAACCCTGGGATCACAAGGACACTGAGGAGGGTGCTAACAGACAGCCAGGGCGAAGGTCCCCATGATGCGGGACCTGCAAGAAAGCCGCTCAAGCCGCCTTTCGGCTCAAGTTAATTTCCACAGCAGGGAGGAGTTTCTGATTGGTCTAGCCTGGCCTGATTGGAGTGGAACAAGATGGAGAGCTGATAACAGTCTTACAGGGAATCAGGGGAGGTGAAGAAAACACGTGGGGAAAGGGCAGCCCCGAAACAAAGCACAGCACCACTGAAGGGGGAGAGCCAAGGCATCTCAGAAGAGAGCCAGGGAGGAGACGGCTTAGGGTCAGTCTCCTGTAACCCTTCCTGTGGTGCCAAGCATCATGGCTGCCATCCTGCAGATGTTTTAAACCTCTGGCAGGGTCTGGGCACAGCAGCACACACCTTTAATCTCAGCACTTAGGAGGCAGAAGCAGGCAGATCTCTGAATTCTAGGCCAGCCTGGCTGATAGAACAAGTTCCAAGCTGGCCAGAGCTACACAATGAAACCCTGCCTAAAAAGAGAAATGTTGAGCAGGTGTGGCAGGCCCAGTTTCTCCCCTGTGTGTGTGTGTGTGTGTGTGTGTGTGTGTGTGTGTGTGTGTGCTGACGGCTTTCCCAGGCTAAGTACCTCAGGCTCTGGCAGTAGTGTGACCCGTGAGCAGGCCTCTGGGAAGTACAGGCATGCTGGGGCGTTTGTACCCTGGGAGTGGCCTGAAACCAGTGACAGAGGGAATATTTCAGCCCCTCTGTCCTGTTCTACGGCCACACAGACGTCTCCACTGTGACGGGCACGTTGTAGATTCCCTGTCCTCCCCATTTTACCCGCCCTCCACACACACACACACACACACACACACACACACACAACACACACACACACACACACACACACACACACGTTCTTCCGCTGATGCTCCTGGGACTTAACTCCCATTCGAATCTCTGTAGCAGGTTTGATGCCTGAGTGATGATGGCCAGAAGGAAGGAGTCGCTAGCGGTCACTGGTCTCACGGAAGAAGAGCAGCCCGACGAGGCAGCCCCCAAAGCACCTGCCTTCCAGCAGACTCATCCTTATGTCCCTCTCGGCCCTCCCACCTTGCCCTCTCCTCTCCCAGCGTCGTAGTGGCTGGTCCCAATGAATGTGTGTGTCCAGAATGGTGGCTCCTTCTTCAGCAGTCTGCAGAGGGTGCAGAGCAGTGTGCAAACTGTTGTCCGCCCTCCTCATAGCATGTGATCACGATAGCCAAGCTGACTGGGCTCACCTGGGGTCTTGGGAGCTTGGATGGCCTCCCTTGTGACTCTGCTCCCTACCTGGAGATGTGAGATGTGTACAGCTAGTCTCTGAGAAGATGATGCAGACCTTTCCTAATGTACACAACCTTGGGATAATGTCAAGCATGGGGGCCTTGCCTCAGAGTGAGCTCTCTTAAACACAAGTCTGGGGGTGACCTGCTTTTGCTCACAGGTTTCCAGAGCTCCTCCTTGCTGGTGGGCAGCACTTCCCGTTCCTAGCTCTTTGTTCCTGCCCACACCAGCTCCTCCATCACTGTCTGGAGGACAGGGCTTCTCTTTCTGCCATTCTACACAGGCCACTAGTTGCTTCTTCCAGGTGGCTTGGTTTTGCTGATGTCGTCACTTGAGTGACCGTCTGTGTCCCCCACAAAGTTGTTAAGGCACGTCCTAAGTCCTCTCTCTTCTGCCATGCATGCATCGTGACAGGCGTTATTGCAATTGGTTGCAGGCATAGCTAATCTCCCTATCGGAATGCAAACTACGCCAAGGCCAGATGTGGAGCCCTGGATCCCCATGTCCCTAGAACTCCATAAACTCCTTTATGTTTTAAATAAGTAATGAACAGTCTGTAAAAGATCCTCCCTTTGTATTGTGATCAGATCCTTCCAGAAGGGACATGCTAAGAAATTGACCCTCCTGAGAATTCACTTTAATATCGGGCTTCCCGAGGAATGGCCTGCCCTACACCACACAGCAGCCAGCATTAGGAAATCGAGAATTGCAGGGCATGGTGGCACACGCCATTGATCCCCGAATTTAGGAGGCAGAGGCAGGCAGATCTCTAAGTTTGAGGCCAGCCTGGTCTCCAGACAGTGTTTCAGGACCACACAGGGCTGTAGCCAGGGCTACACAGAGAAACCCTGTTTCAAAAACCAAAGAACAACAGCAAAGACATCCGGGACTATTTTCTGGCTCAGACCTGAAGGTTCTGTGAAGAAGTGAGCTGTCTGCAGCCAGAGGGCATGGCTCCTTTAGATGTTGCTAAAAGAACTTCTGAGGGATCTTCGGGCACTTGCCATAGGTCAGTCCTGAGACCCATGTGGTGGGAAGAACTGGTTCCCACAAGCTGTCCTCTGTCTTTCAGATGTGCGCACACACACACATAGACATCTATATACAAAATAAAAATTTTAAGTATAACAATTTTAAAAAAAAGAAAAGCATGTGATAAATATCTTTTGAATGAAAAACCTGAGTAGAAGCGATGCATATGTGCCAGTCTTCAAAAGGAACGTTACCACATTCATTTTTACCCACAGTATCCATACATTTCATCTCCTCTAAGAAACGGGTATAGACTTGTGACTGGTGAGGACATTATTAACACCAGAGAGACTGGGTTCTCAAAGGACAGGTAGCTCATTGGCTAAGCAACCCCAAGCATTTCCAGCAGGAGAGGCCTAGGCGGCAGCCCAGCTGGGCACTAAGCCCTGGCTCTGCTCAGGCAAGGGCCACACCGACCAGCACGACAGGGCAGGGCCACGCCTCGCTTTCCGGCTTGTTGGTTTTTCAACACGAGCTCCGTGCTGTGCACCATGACCTTGAGTCCCATGCTTTGTAGTTCTCTCAGTCTCCACAGGGACACTGGAGATAAGAATGACATTTGTGAGCTGCCTTTTGCAGATGAGGTTTGCAGAAGTGAGGGACCTGCCCAAGGTCAAGGGCTTCTCAGCTGCCAGGAAGACCGGAACTCGGCAAGAGGGTAACCCTGCTGCTCCCTGTGAGTTAACTGTCCTAGTGTTAGATTCATATCCTGGAATCTTGGGAACTGCAAAATAAATCACACAACCAACAGCAGCTGTAAATGACACAGATATGTCTGACCCTTACGTGGTCACAGGCTCTCCAGACAGAGCAGAGAAAGACACTGCTCACGAGGAAAGAACAGTTGCAAATTAAATAGTGTCAGAAAATGGCTAAGAAAGGGACCAGTGATTTAATGCCAATCAGTAGTTCTGAAGGAGCTGAGGAAGCCAAGTAGATATTCTGGGAAAGACTTCTAGACAGCCATATACAGCCTGTTCGAGGCTCCATGACATGGGACTTGGATGTCAGAATGCCTAGGCTGGAGAATCGGGGCAAGAGCAGAAGATGAGGTCAAAGAGAGCCATGGAACCTTGGAAATCACAGTGAGACTCTCTGTCTCTTACTGCATATCAGTTAAACTATTCTCGTTTTCAACTCTGCGCAAACACGCCAACCATCTTATGTATGAAAGTAGGGTTGGCCTGAGCTGTGTTCAAAGCTTGTCTCCAAGTTGGAGCACTCTGGCAAATGCTCCTGGAACTTGGCAAGAGGGTAACCCCGATGAACCCCCTGAGAAGGGTGCAGAGGATGGGGTTTAAGAACTAGGAGATGGAAGAGAAGACCTTTCAGGAAACTACCCAGATGTCACAAGGCCTCCATCCCTCCAAAATAAGAAAGCATCCTAGGAGCAAAGTTAAAGGCTTATTTTATTTTATTTTTTATCTTTTTAGAGCTTTATTGGGAGAGGCGGGGAGAGAGAGGGAGAGGGAGAGGGAGGGAGGGAGGGAGGGAGGAGAGAGAGAGAGAGAGAGAGAGAGAGAGAGAGAGAGAGAGAGAGAACAGATGGAAGGAAGGAGCAGAAAGGAAAGAGAGCTTAAATCTTTTTTTTTTTTTTTATTTTTCCGAGACAGGGTTTCTCTGTGTAGTTTTGGTGCCTATCTTGGATCTCACTCTGTAGACCAGGCTGACCTCGAACTCACAGAGATCCACCTGGCTCTGCCTCCCAAGTGCTGGGATTAAAGGCGTGCGCCACCACCGCCCAACTTACTTTAAAAAAACAACAGTTTAAAGGATCCGTAAGCATTTCTTTCCAACCCTCTGCTTTATGAGAACCTGACCATTTTTTTTCCCTCTTGCCTCAGCTTCTGTCTCTAATTACTATTATAACCTTCTGGCCTCACTCCAGGCTGCATCTGCTCTACCAGCCAATGAACACTTTGTTCATCTATGTAGTGTGACTCCCTTGGCCCACCTCTAACTCCAGCGGTGGCCACTGTCTTGAGGGGTAGCCACACTCCACACATGGTCTCTGCCACATCTCTTCTTTTTATCCCTATTCCTCCCCTGCCTTCTGGTCTTGGTTCCTCTAGTAGATTGTTAAATGGGTGCCTGCTACCAGACACCCCTCCAAACAGAGCTATGTGGTGTCTCCTACTGGGATTGGCCACATGACTTGCTTTGGCCATAGGGAAATAGGACCAGGTAGTAGACACCCTCGTGTGGAAACCTTGAGACATGTATTCTAGAAGCCATCTGCAATATGGTAAGCTTATTCATCATAGACTTCTACACGGTGATGGGGCTTCCAGAGGAAGAGGGAGGGGAAGGAGGGCTGGAGATACCCGGGTTGGAGCGGGGCCGTGCTGGTCTACCAGTTCCAACCCCTGGTGAATACAGTTATGTGCTTTGAACTGCGGTGAGGAAGCAGGGATCTCCCAGCTGAGCCCTTTCAATCCTCAGATTTATGACAAATCAATAAACATTGCATTTGTCTTAAATTGCTAAGTTTTGTGATGTTTAATCACAATAAAAACCAGCAACAATAAAAACAACAACAACAACAACAAAAAAAAACCTTCATCTCTTCTTGACCAAAATCTGCATATGACAGGCCAGGCCAGGCCATCTGTACTTGTGACAGCCTCAGGTTCCGTGTGTCTGTCCATTGTCACCGACATCTGTTGATCTCGCTTTGCTTGAACCTGAGCATCAGGTTCTGGACAGTGACAGTTCAGCTTTCTGGGTTGGAACAGAAAGAAATGGAAAGAAAACTGGGTGCAGAAATGGGCGCTCCCCTCTGCTACTCAAGGACCGGGCATCCCTAGGGCTGGGTTGGCGATGCCACTGTGCTGGTCATGGCGCTGGGAGGTGAAATCCCACGGCCTTATACCTTGCCCAGGAACCCCCACACACCTCTTCCAAAGCACTGTTTCTGATATGTTTTGAATGATTAGTTTCATTTTCAAGTGTGTGTGTGTTTACATGTGTGTTTGCATGTGTGTTTACATGTGTGTTTACGTGTGTTTGCATGTGTGTTTGTATGTGTGTTTACATGTGTGTTTGCATGTGTGTTTACATGTGTGTGTTCATGTGTGTTTATATGTGTTTGCATGTGTGTGTGCATGTGTGTTTGCATGTGTATACACGTGGGTGTCGGGAGAGGCCAGAGGCATCATATATTCCTTGGAGCTGGAGTTGCAGTCAGTTATACGTTGCCCAGCACGGGTTCTGGGGACAGAACTTGAGTCCTCTGCAAGAGCAGTGAGAGCTGACCTCCTCACTGCTGAGCCGTGCGTGCCCCCAGGCATTTTCACACTTTCCTCTGCTGGTTCTCATCTCCCTCCCATCCTGCAGGGTAAGAGTTTCTGTTAAATTTCCTTCATTTGTGTGTGTGTGTGTGTGTGTGTGTGTGTACAAGCATTGAGGTCAGAAGACAACTTGTGGGAGTCATTCTCCTCCCTCCGTCTCGGAGGGATCGAACCGCGGCCTGCAGGCCAGCAGGCCCTGTGGCCCCCGGGCCGTATAGCTGACCCATGATTTGCTGCTGCTGTGGTCTGTTAAGGTTAGCTGTTTTGAAGCAGGACTCTGAATGTCTAAAATTTAGTTGGAGAAATACTTGGAAATGTTATTTGACTTTTCAGGGAGAGAGTTACAGTCTCAGTACGAAGGGTGACTTGCAAACTGGTGTTGAGAAATTTCACGGCACCAAGGGCTCTGGGAAATTAGAGTGCGGCTTCCAGTGGGAACTGGCCATGTTGACTTGGATCGAGTCGCCGAGTGAGAGGTGTGCCAGGAGTGGCCCCGGACCTCAAGCACCACAGCTGTAGAGGGGATTGATCTGTTTGCCAGCTATGTCCTCAGTCTTCGGCTCAGGGCCCAGCTCAGAGATAGGCTTAATAAATATGTATTGTCTGGGTGAGTGGCATGCCTTCATGAGCTATGGGATGTCTTGGACATATATACCTTCTACTCCCTGCAGGGAACATCATGATAAATGGGCAAAGAAAGACTGGATGGAGCAGACGGTTGGCTGCTGTCCGGGAGGCAGGAAGTTTCATCCTCTCGATTCCTCTCAATTCAATGTGCAAATGATTCTCCACCAAAGACTCTGTTGAATAAAGATATTTGTCAGAGCAAATTCTTACTGCTTGTTGGGAATTTCACTTGAAATTTAAATGTGAAGGTGATTTTTTTTTTTCCATTTTGTTTTGTTTCTCATGACAGGGTTTTTCTGTGTAGCCCACCTCCAGAGGTCCCTGGAACCCACCTTGTGTGTGAGCTCTCCTTGTGTGGAAAGTGCTAAACCAGAAGAGCAGACTTGGTCTAAACCCTTTCCAAATGCACCATCCTAAGTCCCAGAAGTGAGTAGAAGTGGGTGGGTGTGGAACCCGGGTGAATCTGCAGCTGATCTGTGCCCATCCTCTTCTCTGTTCCACTGAAGTTCTTGATGTCGTGTTCATGACGAGAAAGTCAATGTGGCAGAGGAAATGGGTGTGTTCAGGGCTGAGATGAGCAGCAGCACTCCCGCAGTCCTGGGCTTCATCATGGACACGCTTCAACACCACCACAGCACAGGGGACAGTCCAAGGACTCTAATGGACATAGATGGACTTTTCTAAAGGACAGCGTGGAAACCTGGGCAGGATGCGACCTTTGGGGTGAGAAGATTTGGATTTCACACACGACTGTGACACTGACCCGCTGCGGGATCTCTTCAAGTCTCAGTTCCCAGGCCTTTAAAATGGGGAGGAGAATGTACCTCCAAGCACTGTTTAGGAGGGCTGAGGTAATCCAGAGCAGGCCTGCTCACACAGGAGTGTCTGGCAGATCTTGTGCCTTCAGAGTTCCTGTCCCAGGCCACACTTGGTACCAGCCATTGCAGCTGTGATTCCTGGGGACACAGCCCTAACACTCACTTTGACTTAACCTATCCCATATCACAGATACAAAACACCAGGGCCCTCTTCAGAATGGCATTGTGGGACTCTTGCTGATAGGGAGTCCCTGTGGTTCCTGATATAGCTTGGCATCAACTAATTTACTTACTTTGTTGTTGATTTTTTTTTTTTTAACTGAGACTTTGGTTCTGAGTCTTACTCAGTCTGAGAGAACTCAGTGACTCCACCTTGTACCAACCTGGTGCAGGAAGCTCAGTGTCATCCATCCTGGCCACCAACTGTGGGATACCTTGGCCTGAAGAGAATGACATGCACAGTGTGGACCAAACAGTAGACCCAGGATAAGACGACAGGTGGGGTGTATGTCAAGGGAGTGTGGCTGAACCCACTCCTTCCACGGGTGTGGAAGGCAATGAAAGTACCAGGAAGAAAGAACAGTGTCAGAAGATCCGGTGCTACCTTTGCATGTGGCTTGTCCTCCAAAGGCTTTTGTTCTGACAGCTTGGCCCTGGTGTAGAACGGAGATGATGAAACCATTAAGAGATAAGGCCTGGGCTAGAGAGATGGCTCAGAGGTTAGAAGCACTGGCTGTTCTCCCAGAGGTCCTGAGTTCAAATCCCAGCACAAACACATGGTGGCTCACAACTATCTGTAATGAGATCTGGTGCCCTCTTCTGGTCTGCAGGGACACATGCAGGCAGAACACTGTATACATAATATATAGATCTTTTAAAAAAAGAGGTGGGGCAAGGGGAGGTCACCGGAAGGAACTCTCCTGGGGTGAGTTCTCCTGAGAGCAGTTGTTGTGAGTGGATCCAAACACTGAACAACTTCCTCTTGGGTGGTGTGCTCTCCTCCTCTCCCATCTCTCCCATACACCCATACCATTGCCAGGAAGTCCTCAGCAGGGGTGAGCTGAGCTGATTCCAGTGCCGAGTCTCCGGAGCTGTGAAAAACTTCTTTCTTAGTAAAAATTAGCTTGCCTCCAGTATTTCGTTATAGTTACAGAAAACAGACAGGGTCAAGGCACCTGGAGTCCTGCCTAGGATCCAAGTGAGAGACTGTTGCACGAAGCCTGAGTGGTCTTATAATAAAAACCCGGAGCCACATCAGAGTGAAAGCTGACAGATCAGGGAAGCAGAGCAGCCTCGGCCACCACCTCCTACCTCACCAACTCCTCAGCCTGACAGAACCTCTGCAAGAGAACGTGAACTCCTGTCTCCTCCGCCTCATAGTCCTTTCTCTGCCCAGCCATATCACTTCCTGTTTCAATCTTCCTAGTGCTTGGATTAAAGGTGTGTGATCCCAAGTGCTGGGATCAAAGGTGTGTGCCACCATTGCCTGACTCTGTTTCTTTTTTAGACTGGATTAGTCTCGTGTAGCCCAGCATGGCCTTGATTTATAGAGATCCAGACAGATCTCTGCCTCTGCCTCCCGAGTGCTAGGGTTAAAGGTGTGTGTCACCACTGCCTGAGCTCTGTGGCTAACTCTGTGACTGGCCCTCTCCTCTGATCTTCAGGCTTAGATTTCTTACATACAAATATATCACCACAGGAGACCCCAAACATCTCACCACGCTCTGCATTGCCTCATCAATACGAAGAGGAGGTTGGATGAAGTGATGTCTACATCCACGAGTTAGTGGGCAGGGTGGGCATGTTGGAGCTCGAAAGGTGGACAGGGGTAGGCACATCAGGGCTTGGACAGTGGACAGGGGTAGGCACATCAGGGCTTGAACGGTGGACAGGGGTGGGCACACCGGAGCTTGCAAG
The DNA here is from genome assembly GCF_004664715.2 of Peromyscus leucopus. Classification (NCBI taxonomy): domain Eukaryota; kingdom Metazoa; phylum Chordata; class Mammalia; order Rodentia; family Cricetidae; genus Peromyscus; species Peromyscus leucopus. The sequence goes on from NC_051080.1 coordinate 44,722,702, forward strand.
GAAAGCCAAACGTTTCCCTCTTGCTTATTTTAGGAGAGAGACCCTGGGTTTTTAAGACATCTGTTGGAATCAATGCCCTGGACTTAGCTGTGCCGAGACACCTGATATCCATAGCACGTGGCCTGTTAATTCCTCCATCTAAAATACTAGCTGCCTTGTGTTCTTTGTGTGGGAGCAGGCAGAGAGGAAAGGATTCTTCTCCTTACTGTGGAAGTCAGATTATTTCATCTGAGGAATATCAGTAAATCAAATAAATCTGTAATGGTGGGAAACAGAGCTAGCTTCACAGACTAAGAAGAGAAGTCAGACTAGATACCGAATCACTCTCTCCCCTCTGAGGCCTCTGTTTCTATCTTATCACTGATGAAGACAAGATAGGTGTTGAACTGGGGCCATGTGGGAGTCTGTGTCCAAGCCCTGGACACCCTAATGGGAAGCATTCTTAGGAAACGGCAGACAGGTGGTGAGGGAGCAAAAGGCCAGATCCAGTGAGTCAGGAGGAAACCAAGGAGCCAGCCTGGAGGGCCGTGGGCATCTCAGGAGCCAGTCTGGAAGGCAGTGAGCAGGTCAGGAGCCAGTCTGGAGGGCGGTGGGCAGCTCAGGAGCCAGCCTGGAGGGCGGTGGGCAGCTCAGGAGCCACATGAGACAGCTTCTGTGCTTCTGGCCATCTTGGGAATGTAACTGTCCATTAGGAAACTGCCAGATAAGCTAGACAGTGCTGACACACACCTTTAATCCCAGCACTCAGGAGGCAGAGGCAGGCAGATCTCCGAGTTCGAGGCCAGGCTGGTTTAGAGTTCCAGGACAGACAGAGCTACACAAAGAAACCTTGTCTCCCCCAGAAAACAAACAAAGGAAACTTCCAATGACGGTGTTGGTGATCGTGATGAGAGCTATGTACCGCCTCCTCTCCCAAGGCTTGGACAGATATTTCCTCCTTCAGGCCTCACAGCAGCCCCTTAAAGAAACTGCTACTGTTACCACTGTTTTAGAGAAGGTCAGTAGCCTAGAGTTGGAGCTGTCTGCTCATGGTTATGTGGTTCATGAGGGAAGCAGGACTCTACCCAGAGTGTTTGCACTCAGATCCACACTCTTAGCCAAAGCTGCAGACCTTAGTGCCGGGAGAGTTAGTGATTGCTTAACCATCTCAAATCACAGTTAAACAGAAGGCATCAGCTGCAATAACAATAACTGCTAAGTGTTGATGTTACTGTTAGTAGGCCAGTGGGTAATGGTGCTTGTTGCATAGGCCTGGCAACCCCAGCTGGATCCCCAGGAGGGAACCGATGCCCCAAAGTTATCCTCTAATCTTCATACATGCACTGTGGCCCATGTGCCCACACACAAACAACAATAATTAAAAAAATATACTAGGCATGTCAGGTATCTGCAGTATCTCAATATCTGTTCTTATTATTTTAAAGGTGTGTGCACCTGGGTGCGTGCGCTCACACACACATGAGTGTCTGTAGAAGGCAGAAAAAGATGTCAGATTCTCTGGAGCTGGAGTTACAGACAGTTGTAAGCCACAGTATGGGCACTGGGAACCAAAGTGCAGCCCTCTGCAAGATTAGCAAGCACTGAGGCATTCTCAACCGCTAAGGCATCTCTTAAGCATCCATATCATTATTACAAAAAGAGCCAAAGAGACTTGGGAAGTTCTATGCCCTCCAAAGGCTCCATGGGAATTCACATAATCCATCTTTGGGCAGTCAGACTCACAAGCTCCGCTGATGGCCAATGAGCTACAGTTAGTCTTTCTATCTCTTTCTGACCCAGCAGAGCACTTAACCTGGGTCTCCAGAGGTAATCTCAGAATCGTGCTTAAAGTCCTTCAGGACTGTGTTGGACAGTTTTAAGTCAGCTGACACAGACTAAAGTCATCTGAGAGGAGGGGACCTCAGTTAATTAATGAAGAAAATACTTCATAAGATCGGCAAGCCTGTAAGGTATTTTCTTAATTAGTGACTGGGAGGGGAGGCCCCAGCCCATTGTGGTCCCGCTTCTATAAGAAAGCCTCTGAGCAAGCCCGGGAAAGCAAGCCAGTAAGCAGCTCCCCTCCACGGCCTCTGCATCTGCTCCTGCCTCCGGGTTCCTGGCCTGAGCGAGTTCCTGCTCTCACTGCTTTTGATGATGAACTGTTATATGGAAGTGTGAGTGAAATAAACTCTTTCCTCCCCAAGTTGCTTTTGGTCATGGTGTTTCATTACAGCAATGGCAACCCTAACTAAGACAAGGACCTTTTCAACACAGTAATGTTTGGCACGTGGCAAGATGTCCAGTGATTTGGATCTTGGAGTGGTTTTGTCTCTCTCTAATCTACACTTGGTTTTGAAGTGTTTATTGTGCATGGCCAGTGAGCCCCAGGGGGAGGCTATCTTTCCTGTGAATATCTATTGTAGACGAATTTCTAAACGGCCTTATTAAATAAAAAAGCTTTATTTATTAGAGCACAAATAAAATATCACATTTCCCCTTTTGCTGTCTAAAATAAAAAAAATGATAACTAATATAAGAAAAACTATATACAATAAGTACAATAATTATATACAATACATATAAGCAATAAATATATCAACATTGTCTATTCCATTTGCATTTGACAAATTCAATGAAAATATGCCATTATCTATCCTATTTTGGTGAGTTCAATATGTACCTAATTCACTTTCTATCCTAACTTGTGTTACCAACAGAAAACTATTTTATGATGTCTTTCAATCTTACATACTTAACACCTCTTAGTGAGTTTCTTTTCTGAATTTCTTAACAAGGAAAACTGTAACTACAACTATCTAATCTTCAACTCCCTCAGAGACCCAAGAAGGAAATAATATTACCGGAGGTTCCTTGTTTGTGTATCCTGCATTTGGTGTAAGTAGCTAGGATGCAAGAGCGTAAAACATCGGTAGCGAACTTCTGCCCTCCGGGGTCCTCGTACTGTGCTGTAAGCCTGTATTTAAGGCCTCCTCCCTCCTTCAATAAACGGCATTGGCGTTCTACTGAGATGAATGACCCGCTGCCTTGTCTCTGTTTTTTGATTCACAGTCCCTTGCTCAGATATAGTGAACAGGTGGTGGTAGTGCAGGTGTTACAGCTACAAGTATTACCTAGTAAAATAGGAAGTGCAAACAATTGACTTCCAAATGACAGAAACAACTGGCTGCCTGGACAGTCACCAGAGGTTTCTCTGTAACATTGGGGCTGATCTCTCAGGTTTTCACCACTATATCTGGCTCCATGTTTTTTATTTAATTTCTAGACAGTTTAGAAATTCATCACAATTGGCACTCCAACGTGGCAAGAACTCACTAAAAAGCCACTTGTGGCCTTTCTCTTTGGCTTTTTTCTCTCCTGGTGGGTGGTGGGCTCTCTCTGGATTCCCATCTGGGACTGACACCACACTAGGTAGCTGCTTTGAAATTCCCTCGGACTTCTACTGTTCTACACAGTCGACAGACTTGGTAAGTCAATTAAGATATCTTAAAGGGAGAAATTAGCTAAAAGAAATTTTTTCCCACATTAAAAAATGGGAAACATTTTTACAATGAAAGGTATTTGGTCTCTGTTTGATAACACATTAGGCAGTCTGAAAATGGAACAATTAAAAGAGAGGATAATTAATGTTGATGGGATGTACATAACATTAATTATGAATATTATTTGCTTGATCATTTTTATTTTAGCATTAAAAATGGTTACTCAATTTGAGTGTCAAGATAAAAGCTTAAAAGCCTGTTAAAATGAATTATAGAGAAATTCAGACCCAGACAGAAGAATTTAAAGGTAAACCTGTTTCAGGATTGAATTATAAGGTTACAGAGAAACAGCCTCAGGTTACCAGACAGCAAACTTTAATCTACCTGGTAACCTTACAGGAACTGCCAAATGCTCAAGGGCTTGTACAAGCTAATTGGACTCCAGTGGAAACGTTAGATTTAAGTAGATTTAAAGAAGCTATAGTATCATATGGCATGCATTCTCCACTTGTAAAGCAGATATTAAACTCATGGTCAACTTGTAATAGAATTATCCCTTGGGACTGGAAAGAATTAATTACAGCTATCCTAGAGGCAAGACCATAATTACAGTGGAAAACATGGTAAAAAGAGGAGGCTAAAACTATTAAACAATGATGTAGGACTAGAGGTGTGGAAATCTCCTAGGATCAGCTTCTTGGAGAAGGTAATTATGCTGATATACAAAGACAATGTTTATATGACAATCAAACCCTAATTCTATGCTGCATAGCAGCCATGAATTGAGGAAACGGAAGAAAATTGAATCATTTACAAAAGTTATACAGGGTCCCACATTGGGCGCCTATTGTAGATGAATTTCTTTCTTTCTTCCTTCCTTCCTTTCTTCCTTCCTTTCTTTTTTTTTAAGATTTATTTATTTATTATGTATATGGTGTTCTGTCTTCATGTATCTCTACAGGCCAGAGAGGGCACCAGATCTCACTACAGATGGTGTAGCCACCATGTGGTTGCTGGGAATTGAACTCAGGACCTTTTGAAGAGCAGTCAGTGCTCTTAACCTCTGAGCCATCTCTCCAGCCTGTAGATGAATTTCTTTTCTTTCTTTCTTTTTTTTTTTTTTTTTTTTTTTTTTTTGGTTTTTCGAGACAGGGTTTCTCTGTGTGGCTTTGTGCCTTTCCTGGAACTCACTTGGTAGCCCAGGCTGGCCTCGAACTCACAGAGAACCACCTGCCTCCACCTCCCGAGTGCTGGGTTTAAAGGCGTGCGCCACAACCGCCCAGCCATAGATGAATTTCTAAATGGTCTTATTAAATAAAAAAAAACACAGAGCCAGATATAGGGGTGAAAACCTGAGAGATCAGGGAAATAGGGAAAGCCACAGCTAACTTCACCTCACCAACTCCACAGCTTCCAGAGAGACCCTGCTTCCTGTGTACCCATGCCTGTATGTCTTTCTGTTCTGTTCTCTCATTTGCTCTCTTAGCCCAGCTACATCACTTCCTCTTCCTACCCAGCTCTGTCACTTCCTGTCTGTTTGTAAAGACCTCCAGACCTCTATGGTTGATGCTGGGATTAAAGGTGTGTGTCACCATGCCTGGCTCTGTTCCCTAGTGTGGCCTTGAACTAACAGAGATCCAGACAGATCCCTGCCTGTCAAGTGATAGGATTAAAGGCATGTACTACCATTGCCTGACCTCTGTTTAATATAATGTCTGGCTTTTTCCTCTGATCTCCAGGCAAATTTTATTTATTAGAACACAAATAAAATATCACCACAGCCTATGGTGATAAACTTCACCTCCCACCAGCACAGAGGATTGTCTAAACATCTCCAAAACTGATATGTTTTTGAGTCAACATTATTTTAGTGCCATTTATCATGCTGCCGAGGATGGTGGTGCTGTCACCACTGAGGACCACACTCTGGGAACCATGCTAGCTGATCCTCAGAGCCTGTGTCATATTTGATTCCAGATTAAGAAAATATTGCTTTTTTCCATACAAATTAATGTGGGGTACCCCAAAGATTCACAGCTTTCCCCCTAATCTTTATATAACATGTCCTTTGGCATTTGAGGAAGATATTTTTTTCGGCATTTTCATCTTGGTTCAGCATTAGTTTTGTTTTGTCTTTTCTGTATGCTTCCTTTTTTAAAAAAATATTTAATATTTAGGGAGCCTGCATGGGACTGACCTAGGCACTCTGTGCACATGTTAGTTATGTAACTTGGCTTCTTGTAGAGCTAACAGTGGGAGCTCGGGTGTCTCTGACTCTGCTGCCTGCTTTAGGGACCCTTTTCTCCTACTGGATTGCCTCATCCAGCTTTAATAGAAGAGGAGGTACCCAGTCTCACTGCAACTTGATAAACCACGGCTGGCTGATATCCATGGGAGGCCTGTCCTTTTCTGAAGAGAAACAAAGGAGAAGATATGCAGTGTGGGGTGGGGAGGGGAGGAGGAACTAGAGAGGAGGGAGGGAAAACATTGGTCCGGATGTAAAAACAAAACAAAACACTACTATATATTATATATATAGCATTTTAACTACGTATTTGATAATTTCATACAATGTATTTTGATCATAGTCATCCCTTACTCTTCCCGAACTCCTCCTAGATCCATCCCTCATCCTCACCTCCTCCCCACTTTATGTCCTCTGTTTTTGTTTGTTTGTTTGTTTGTTTTTATAACCCACCAAGTCGCTTTGTTCTGCCCATATACTCACAGGTGTGGGGCCATTCACTAGAGTGTGGTCAACCTGCCAGGGGCCACATCTGCAAAGAAGATGGACTCTCCCTCCCCCAGGAGAAATCAGCTGTCAACAGGTCCGCAGGCAGGGATGGAGAATCATGAGCCCCCTCTCCCTTTATGCTGGCTTGACTTTGAGCAGGGTCTTATACAGGCAACCACAGCTGCTGGGAGTTCATGATTGCATCAGTCCTTCATGTCCAGAAGACACTGTTTCCCCTTGGTCCTACCCAGCCTCTGGCTCTTAACTCTCCACCCCTCCTCCTCTAAGAACCCTGAGCCTTGGTCTGAAGGAGTGTGGTATAGATATCTCACTTGTGACTGAGTATTTCAGAGACACTTATTGTCTGTACTTTGATCAGTTGTGAGTTAACTACTATGCACTGCACAAAGGAGACTTTTCGGATGGTCTTCAAGAGTTGCACTATCTATGGATAAAGAGGGCAGTTTGATATTACATCTGTTTATTAAAATAATGATAGCAGCATCACCCCAGGGCCTGTGAGTTCTCTAACCATGGTTCTTAGCCAGATTTACGGTACCAAGTGTGCATTTCCTCCTATGAAGTGGCTTGAAATCCGATCAGAAATCTACTGGTTTCCTCTATAGCATGTGCGCTGCTGCATGTCTTGCTGTGGTGGTCATTATCATGGCTCACAGTGCTCACAGCTGGGGAAGTGTTTATCCCTACTCCCACACCCGAAGCAGCCTGCATTGTACCTTCTGGTACTATGAAAGCAAACCAGCAGGAAAGAAGCTTTTCCTGGTCAGCACCAACTTGACTTCTCCATGTTCTGTACCTAGTTTTGGATGTTTATAAATAGATCTTTGCATCTTTCATCCTATAAATCTGCTTTGTCTTTATAAACAAGGACCTTGGCCAAATCAGTTCATTCTGGATGTCCATTTCCTGTCTGTTGAGGAGCAGGATCAGTTGAGCGGCCAGTGATCTGTTCCTGCAATGGAGTAGGTAGAGTTTTAGCTTGTGAGCCATCTGCTGCCCATCAGCTATTCAATCCTGCTGCTACAGCACAAAGAGAAATACAGAGACTATGCAAATCGGTTGCTGGGTTCCAAGACAACCCCAGTTGCAGACATGGAAATTTACATTTCATATACTTCTCAGCTCTCATGAAGCACTCTTTCCAACTAATTAAAAATGGAAAAGCCATTTTTAGTTCAGGCAGACTTGGGCCTGGAATGAGTGATTTCAATTATCTTCTCTTTTCAGAGTCTCTTGACAATTCAGAACTGGAGCTGTAGGGGTGGTGAGTGTTAAAATACGGCAAGGGCAGCCACATGTGTGCCACAAAAACAAACAGTGGACCAGTGTGCAAACACACTTACTGAGCTCCACCATTTAGAAAAGGAGGTAACTTTAAAAGTTGCAAATTAGGGAATAACTCTGGAAATAAATAGCATTTTTAAATCTTCATATTATAAGTAAAAGCACAATCATGAGCGCTTCATTTGAATGAACATATCCACTGCTCACTTCTTTAATACATGCTTTTGCTTGTTGTAATGATTGAAGCCAAATTAGACAGCTGCTTAAATGGATTCATGGGAGACACAGATGCCTGGCATTGGTGATGTTTAGAGAAAAAGAAAAAGATCCTGGGCAATTTTATCCTGAGATTTTTCTTAACTAGATCATATTAGGGTTTTACAAGACGAATAATCACTTGGACAGAAGAACTATCAAGATGTTGGAGACAATATTCCAATAACCTGTGCTGTATATCCACATGCAAATGAGTAAAACTAGACCCTTATCTCCAACCGTTTACATAAACCAACCCAGAATAAAGGGCTTAAATGCAAGACTCAAGACCACAAAGCTACCAGGAAAAAAATGGTGGACATGTTTCATGACACTGGAGTGAAAAAGAATTTTTTAAAAGTAATCACTCAAAATTCAGGCAACAAAAGCAAATATTGATAAATGGAATTTCATCAAATTAAAAATCTTCAACACATTAAAGAAAAAAAAAACAAAAGCAAAAAGGGAAAGAGACAGTCTACAGAATGGGAAAGAATTTGGCTTCTCATTATACATCAGAAATTACTACATCACTGTTTTCTGCAAATAGGTGTAATCAAGCCAGGCAGTGGTGACGCATGTCTTTAATCCCAACACTCAGGAGGCAGAGGCAGGTGGACCTCTGTGAGTTCAAGGCCTGCCTGATATACAGATCAAGTTCCAGGACAGCCAGGGTCATACAGAGAAAGCCTGTCTTGAGAGAGAGAGAGAGAGAGAGAGAGAGAGAGAGAGAGAGAGAGAGAGAGAGAGAGAGAGAGCCACTCTAGACAAGCTGGGCATAGTACATACCATCTCTGCCCTTCAAAAAAACCCTTAGTTGGTATTAGCACCAAGAAAAAAAAAAAAAGAAAAAAAAAACCCAACACACAAAAGCCATTGAGTACACAGTGAATACACCAAGCAGCATTAACTAAACACTCCCTTTTAAAATCCGCCAGTTACCACCCGAATGGGCTAATTAGATAGTAAAACAGATCACTGAAACAAAAACCTTACTTTTCCTTTTTCTGTATATTAAAAATGAGCTGGGTATGGTGGTGGAAAACTTTAATCCCAAGCACTTGGGAGGCAGAGGCAGGAGGATCTCTCTGAGTTTGAGACCAGTCTGGTTTACAAGAGAGTCTCTTGTCTCAAAATAAATAAATAAATAAATAAATAAATAAATAAATAAATAAATAAATAAATAAATAAAAGGATGTTTTGGAATGTGTGTGTGTGTGTGTGTGTGTGTGTGTGTGTGTGTGTGTGTTCCACAGGTTGCAATGTGAGGATGGGGATAACAGCTGATTTAAACATTCAGTGCTCTGCCTTTCATTTTGGAGACTAGGAAGACAAAAAAGAAGCTGGGAACAAGGAGTTTCATAAATTTCACCACTCCAAGTTTAGAGGCAGTCATGGGGAAAGGAAGGGTGGCCAGAGAAGATTGTCCAGTGGCTCACATCTGGAGCACGCTCGATACTTCCAGGACCCTCACACAGCCTGTGCAGTTCTCTGCTTCCAGGAGAGTCTGTCTATGCATTAGCAGCCAGCTCTGCTGAATACTGGAGAGAGAGAGGGGGGCGGGGGAGGGGGCTCAGGCAAGAGAGTGGCAAGGTACCTGTGCAGAGTTTCAGATGGGCTGCATCTTCCCAGGGCATCCTCCGACCTGCCCACTCACAGCCTGGCCCCTCCTGCCTCTCCACACACCCAAGAGGCCAGATGTGCACCAAGGTCTCTGCATGCTCAGAGGTGGCAGGTTTTTGTGACTCAGAAATTCAGCAGATGCTCTGGAGCTCCAAGCCAAGAGGCCAAGACCCATTCAGCGTGTGGAATGCTGCTCTTACAAGTTTCTGGACACTCCATCTAGCCTTCTCCAGATCGTGAGGTTTCATTACACAAAAGGAGCCCAGCTTACAAATGACAGGGAGAAATAAATGGCTCCACTTTCCTTCAGCACTCAGAGGCCCTTAGACGGGCTTAATCATCCTCTAACAGAGTGACCTGCTCTCCTTGTACTCTTAGCTACACACACCATCCGGCTATCACCTGGAAGGGATAATGTGGAACTTCTGGACTTCCTCTCTTCTCAATGGGTGCCATTCTCCTGGGCTCTCAGGGTTGTTTCTCCTTAATCATTTTAGAGCACAGTGTCTTTAATTATACCTGATTACTCTCTTATTATTTTAATTCCTGAATCCATATGTGCATGTACTGTGACTGGGATACACAGGATGGAGAACGAGACAAAAGAGATTGCTGGGTATTTCCAGTCTAGCAAGAAAGAAGACAGTGAGGAGCAGGGACCCGAGTGCTAACATCCTTATGTTGTATGGTTGCTAAGAAGATACAGTGAAGAGATGGCCTGTGGGAGCAGGAGGGAGGACGTGCCAGCTATATATTCCACAGGGGGCTAATATTGTAGCTGGAGTTTTCTCTCTGGGTCCTGCCAAGCCCCTGCAGTCTGACAGCCCACTTATAAAATAAATACACAGGTGCTTATATTATTTATAAATTGTATGGCCGTGGCAGGCTTCTTGCTATCTGTTCTTATATCTTAAATTAACCCATTTCTATTAATCTATAAGTTGCCACGTGGCTCGTGGCTTACCGGTACCTTACATCTCGATTGTCATGGCGGCGGCTGGCAGCGTCCCTCTGACCCAGCCTTCCACTTCCCAGAATTCTCTTCTCCGCTTGTCCCGCCTATATAATATCTATTCTGACATGTATAAAAAGAACTGCAAACATTAAACACCTAAACCCCAAATCAGTCCATTGGTGAGCGGGCTATGGAACTCCAGAGAAGAAACACAAGTGCCCAATAAGCACTTGAAAAAGTGTTCGACATCCTTAGCCACCAGGGAAACACTGACTAAAACCACTTTGAGATTTCATCTCACCCATGTGACCTAACTATACTACTCTCGGGTGTAACCCAAATTCTTAGCACCAAGATACTTAAACAATCATATTTATAGCTACGCTCTTCATAATAGACAAGGAACAGAACCAGCCTAGGTGTCTAGCATCACAGGGATGGAGAAAGACAATGTGGTAGGGTGGGTGATGGCTCAGAACCTGAGTTACATTCCCAAGACCTCCATGGTAGGAGGAGAACACTTGCTGCAAGTTGTCTTCTGCCTTCCATACGTGCACCGTGGTATGTGTGCACGTGTGTGTGCACGTGCACACATGCACAAATAAATAAATGTGATTTAAAAAATAAGTATGCATTCACATAGTGAAACTTTATGCAGCTATGAAGAGAAGTGAAATCATGACATTTGCAGGCAAATGGATACAACTGGAAGTCATGTTAAACAAAGTAAGTCAGACTCAGACAAATACTGTATGTTTTCTCTTACATGCAGAAGCTACACTTAAAACCATATGTATGAGCTGAGCGTGGTGGCACACTCCTTAAATCACAGCACTTGGGAGGCACAAGGAGGCAGATCTCTGAGTTCAAGTCCTGGCTAGTCTACAAAGTGAGTTCCAAGACAGTCAAGGCTACAAAGAGAAACCCTGCTCAAAAAACCAATGTGTGTGTGTGTGTGTGTGTGTGTGTGTGTGTGTGTGTGTGTGTGTGTGTGTGTGTGTGTACAGGACGTGTACATCTATACGTGTGTTTGTATAGACTGGCAAGACCAGAATAGGGTCATGGATGGGAAGGAAGAGATCTCCAGGGAGACGGGAAATAGAAAGAAGCTCTGGGCACCAGGCATAGATGGCTCACATACATGCACACAAATTGAAAATAAACAAGATCTTTAAAACAAATGTAGAAGGGGAGAACTAAAGAAGAGAAGAAAGGGAACCAGACGGGAGGCTCGGAGAGGGCCTAGGAGAGGGCAGTGGGGGAGGGGGGCCACCGAGAACAGAATACAGTGACACTAAGTGACAGGATGCCGTGAGGAAGCTGCTGCTGGGTAGACTAACCTGTAAGATTAATTCTAAAAGGGGAGCCTGTTTGCTCACTCAGTCTTTCCAGAGACCCTGCTAGTGCCAGGCTGAGGGCTCTATGGGGAACACATGGGGAATTCTCTCGCTTGTCTTATTCTCGTGGAAACAACTGACAGCTGATACACTTCCTGTGCAGGTGTATAACGGGGAGCCTGAGGGCGCCCTGAGAGTCACAGTGGCTTCTGGAAGGAGTTGTTTGCAAGCACATACCTAAAAGGGAAGAGACGATGAGGCCCAGGCAAGGCCTTTGATCTCTGTCATATCCACTCTAGTCCACATGACCTGGTACCCCTTCATGAAGCTGATTTGGGTACCTGCCTCCTGTCTTTGTGTGGTTTCCTAAGGATTCCCATAGACATCTCCAGATCCTCCCCTGGAGAATGTCAAGGCCTGTTTGCCTAACCAGCACCGCTGTCTCTGGTAGTTCATGTCTCACAGGTAGGAGGACGCAGACGGCCTTGGCCTTGCTCATGGCTTAGCACAGGCTGCACATGTCACAGCTGTTTCTGTTTGCATATGTAACTGTGTGGGCTCTTGGGAGGCAGAGGCGGGTGGGTCTCTGAGTTCACAGCCAGCCTGGTCTACAGAGTAAGTCCCAGGACAGCCAGGGCTACAGAGAGAAACCTGTCTTGGAAAAGCAAACAAACAAAAAACAAGAAACCAGAATGGGAACTGTGAGGGGCGGTGCGTAGCAAGAAGTTTGTTTGTTTTCTTGCTTTTCCGAGACAGGGTTTCTCAGTGCAGTTTTGGTGCCTATCCTGGATCTCACTCTGTAGACCAGGCTGGCCTCGAACTCACAGAGATCTGCCTGGCTCTGCCTCCCGAGTGCTGGGATTAAAGGCGTGTGCCACCACCGCCCGGCTGAGGCTTTATACAAGGCGTTCATTGTGTTTGTTATGGATCTCCTTGTGAGTGTGGTTAACGTTGGGCATCTTCCTCAACTGTTCTCCACTCCTTATTTAGTTTCATTTTCTTTAAATTATCTCAGTTGGCGCATGTGTGTGCACCTGTGTGTGTGCCTGTGTGTGCACCTGTGTGTGTGCCTGTGTGTGTGCCTGTGTGTGCGCCTGTGTGTGGGCCTGTGTGTGTGCCTGTGTGTGCACCTGTGTGTGTGCCTGTGTGTGTGCCTGTGTGTGTGCCTGTGTGTGCACCTGTGTGTGCGCCTGTGTGTGCGCCTGTGTGTGTGCCTGTGTGTGTGCCTGTGTGTGCACCTGTGTGTGTGCCTGTGTGTGCACCTGTGTGTGTGCCTGTGTGTGTGCCTGTGTGTGTGCCTATGTGTGCACCTGTGTGTGGGCCTGTGTGTGTGCCTGTGTGTGCGCCTGTGTGTACGCCTGTGTGTACGCCTGTGTGTGTGCCTGTGTGTGCGCCTGTGTGTGACTGTGTGTGGGCCTGTGTGTGTGCCTGTGTGTGCGCCTGTGTGTACGCCTGTGTGTGTGCCTGTGTGTGTGCCTGTGTGTGCGCCTGTGTGTGCGCCTGTGTGTGGGCCTGTGTGTGTGCCTGTGTGTGTGCCTGTGTGTGCACCTGTGTGTGTGCCTGTGTGTGTGCCTGTGTGTGTGCCTGTGTGTGCACCTGTGTGTGGGCCTGTGTGTGTGCCTGTGTGTGTGCGCCTGTGTGTACGCCTGTGTGTACGCCTGTGTGTGTGCCTGTGTGTGCGCCTGTGTGTGCACCTGTGTGTGGGCCTGTGTGTGTGCCTGTGTGTGCGCCTGTGTGTGCGCCTGTGTGTACGCCTGTGTGTACGCCTGTGTGTGTGCCTGTGTGTGCGCCTGTGTGTGCACCTGTGTGTGGGCCTGTGTGTGTGCCTGTGTGTGCGCCTGTGTGTACGCCTGTGTGTGTGCCTGTGTGTGTGCCTGTGTGTGTGCCTGTGTGTGCGCCTGTGTGTGGGCCTGTGTGTGTGCCTGTGTGTGTGCCTGTGTGTGCGCCTGTGTGTGGCCTGTGTGTGGCCTGTGTGTGTGCCGTGTGTGGCCTGTGTGTGCCTGTGTGTGTGCCTGTGTGTGCACCTGTGTGTGCGCCTGTGTGTGTGCCTGTGTGTGTGCCTGTGTATGGGCCTGTGTGTGCCTGTGTGTGCACCTGTGTGTGCACCTGTGTGTGTGCCTGTGTGTGGGCCTGTGTATGGGCCTGTGTGTGGCACGTCATAGCACACGCGTGGAAGTCAGAGGACAACGTTGGTTCAGGAGTCGGTTCTCTCCTTCCACCATGTACATCCCGGGATCCAGCTCAGGTTGTCAGGCTCCAGAGCGCTATCCATTGAGCCACCTCACCAGCTCATTTCCACCTTAACTTTTGGGACAGGGTCTGTTATTGACCTGGAGCCTGCTGCTCTGGATAAAGTGCTGGCTGGTGAGTCCCAGGGACCCTCCTGTCCTGGCCCTCCCCGCAGAGCCATGCCTGGCTGTCCTACAGGGGTTCTGGGGACCCAGAGCTGGAGTCCTTGTGCCTGCCCAGCAAGCACAGCACTGAGCCATCTCCCTAGCCCTCAAGCTTTTGATAATTAACTCGGTCCTCTGTGGGTGGGGACAGTCCCCCTACCCCCCCATTTTTCTCTCATTCCTAAAGGGGGTACTTACTGCTGTCAGGCTAATTACCCAGCCAATGGTTAACTTAGATTGACCCCGAACTCCACAGCCATGCTTCCTTCCCTCGCGGCCTCTCTAGCCAGACTGGAAGAGTGATCTGGAGGAATGTTTACAAGAGAACTCTCCGGCAGCCAGCAGGTGCAGGGAAGTGTGACAGCTCGTGTGGGGGGGGACTGGGGGGGGGACGCGGGGGGCGGACGCGGAGGGGGGGATGACACGGGACAGGACCTTGGGTGACAAACCTTCCCTCCTCTGTCACCATTTGCTCTTTTCAATTCCCACTTGTGCCAGACAGGTCAGCACCACAGGGCATGAAGTTCTCATTGATGTCCTCGCAGGGGGTCTCTGAGCAAGGCACTCAAGGACCTGCTGGGCCTTCCAAGGAAGGAAGAGCCACAGGACAGCCTCCTGACGACCTCCTGGCAGCTGGAAGGGAATCCTCATTAAGATAATTTTGGGAGCACTTACAGAGATGAAGTTCAGGGTCAGTGCTCAGTGTGCTTCCTGGTTAAAAAAAAGAAGAAGAAGAAGAAGAAGAAAAAAAAAAACCTTTGATACTCTCAGGAGAGAAGCCAGGCACCCAGAGAACATCCACAGAAGAGGCCAGGGAGAGAAGGCCGAGTTGAAGGTCTAGCCCGCAGGCTCCTCAGGGCACCCAGGCAGCTCGGCTGGCACTTCGCTACTGTCCCTGGGCAGTGTGCCTCCGACTCGAACAGACGGTGAACCCGGCTGTGCCCAAGGCATGACCAGCTACTGCCCCGGACTCTGTTGGAAGACTCATTCATTTTCTCAGGGAGGCGATCAGTGTCTGTCTCCCTCTTGCTCTCTGACAGACCTCACTGTGGAGCCCTGGCTCAGGGAAGTGATTTGTGGTCAAAGGAGGAACTACTGCTACCATAGAACATTTTAAATGTGAGACGTCACAGGAATCTAAACACAGAGAGGACACCATGGTGGAATGCCCTTGAAGCGTTAGAAATTCGGAAAGCATGGCTGGCTCTTGCTTGCAGGCACCTTCTCCCTCTGCTTTATTCTCCTGCTCCTATGTCTCCCAACTCTTCCCCCTCCAGCTGGAACTCAGAACTGAGGAGACTGGTCCTTTCCCACAAATTGAAAACCAATTGTCAGCTGCCTGGTTCTCCCTTCTCATCATAAAGCTACTACGTCTTTTCAAGTCTAAAATATACGGCTATATTAGACATGGTGGTACATGCTTTTAATCCCAGCACTTGGGAGGCAGAGGCAGGCGCATCTCTGAGTTCGAGGGCAGCCTGGTCTACAGAGCAAGTTCCAGGATAGCCAGGACTATATAGAGAGACCCTGTCTCAAACAAAATACAAAACAAAACAAACAGAACAAAACAAAAAAAAAAAAAAGAAAGAAATGAAATACATTAATACATGGCTGTCTTGGCAACATCCAGACAGAACCAGGAGGCTGTTACTCTCCTTTCCTTGACCAGCATTCTGGTTGTCTCCTGTTTTGGAAGAAGGAAGACTTCTCTATTCTTTTTATCCTCCCCACACTAGGTCCACACTGCCAGGCCCACATTACGTACACTTCTTCAGTCCAATCAGCCCCTTTCCGTTGCTCCTTATCCATCAGGCTAACCCTTCAGGGTGTGACCCTCAGTTTCCCTCCAAGGGGAGCTGCTGAGTCCTTCAGTTTCCCCCAAGGATCCCCTTGGCAGCCCCACCTCCCCTTGACCAGAGGACGCCCTAGTATCCAGTCCAGAGGGAGAAAGTGTACGCTTTATGAAGCGCTCTTTTTATTCCAGGAAGTTTGAATAATGATGCCGGGAGATGAGAATCCTCTTTCATCTGCACAATTGGTCAGTGCATACAGAAAAGACCAGACCCTAGGAAAGGCTGTTGATCCTCAAGCTCCAACGGTGTCAATGAAGCGAGAGGACCGATGAACCTGAACGTCCATTGTGTGTTCAGAGGGTAGGTAGGAAGCAAAGGGAGGGCAGAGGGCCCTGTCTCCCACACACCTTCTTCTCCTGCAGCGCTTGTCTTCCAAGTCTGGAGCTCTCATGGCTCCAATCTGTTGGCCTGAAAGCCAGCCCCACACAATCATTCTCACTCTGGGGGACAGAATCCTTAACACTTGGAAGTGCTTGAGATGGAGAGATGAGTGAGTGGCTAATGGAGACTGGAAAGGATCCATGTGTTTGCTGTTCTTGAATTAAATATGGAGCAGAGAGCTGGTGCCCAGGCTGTTCCAGCCTTAGTTGCAGATGCTGCTGTCTTCTATGCGCCAAGCTGGCCCAGGCAAGGGGCACTAAGTGCTTGAACATCTGCCCAGCCATTGTGGGGTGCCAAGTCGTCAGGATGAAGCTTTCTCAATCTTCTTCTGTCTTCTGTTCCCTCCTTGATCATTGGCTCCTCAGATGGCTGGATAAAGGCAATGTTCCACATGCTGCAGATAAAATCCCAGCCAAGGTTTCTCTTTGCCCTTAGGATCGAGGAGGTTGCAGACATTCCAGTTCATTCCATATGCATCAGGAAGGGCTTAATATAGAACAGCTGTAGGAACATGGAGAAGGACAATCCATAGGAGTCTTTTCTTCAAGCCATCCTGAACCCAGCTCAAGAAGACTTGGGTCTTGCCTCTTTATCCTTCTGGGGTTCTACTGGGCAAAGGGGGTTGGATAAGGCAGGACCCCCCACTGCCCTGTCTCTCTAGGAAGATTGTTTATCATTTCTTCAGAAAGGTCAACTTTCATTCCCACAAGCCCCTCCCATTTTCCTAAATGACTCTTCCAGTCTCCTGGACCCTAAGACTTCACCGAGACTGTTGGAGGCTACCTAGCCTTCTCAACCTCTGGACTGGAGCTGCCTGGGTGGAGACTCCAGTACCCCCACCCCAAGAATGTTCTACATTACGTCTCACTTATGACTGTAGTCTTTCGACTGTATAGGCTGTCAGCACTGTGCAAGAGCGTGGTCTGTGCTGGCTGGAATCTGGAAGCTGAGTGACCCAAGTGTGCCTTGCTCCTCTGTCGGCCTCACCCTCTGCAGCCTCCTGGACTGTTACCCAGAGGATGCTCCCTGCTGTCTTCCTGTCTCCTCCTGTCTCTCTGTCTTCCTCTAGGTTTGCTTTTCTGTTCATGCTCCATGTTATCACGACACAAGCTCTTCTGTATCGTCACTTTGCGCAAAACTTCTCTTTTTACCAAAAACCTGGCTGTCCCCATGGACCATCTTTTTTGAAGTCCTGTTGAGGAGGAGGAGGAAGAGGAGGAGGAGGAGGAGGAGGAGGAGGAGATCTCTGCCTCTGCTGTCTCAGCTCTTACTCATCACATGACGCACAGAGCCTGTCCTTCTCTGAGGCCCACAGGTCCAGGCTATTTGGTGAAAGTGCTCTCTAGGATGCACAGCTGTTCAATTACAGATCCACCCATTCCCCTTCAACAGCCGAGACTCTGTCTTCCAGCTCATATTTCTCTCCCTCTGAATCTTGCTGCCATCGTGGGGACCACTCATAGTTTTATGGGCAGCTCCTTCTAGCATCGGGGTTTCCGATCCCCTCAGCTTCAGAATGTCTCCCAGATGGCCTTCATTCAGAGTACTCCCCCCCCCACCCCTTCCTTATCTGTAAACATGGCTTGAAGGTCCCCTCCGAGCACATGATAGCGGCAGCAGTCCAGACTGGAGACTGAGATGTGAGCAGGTCTGTGGCGGCAGTCCTCTCACTGACGCCTCGTCTTCTGTGGGGACACCCAGGTGCCCAGCCCTCCCCGGTATCTGACGTGTTTTCACTTGCGGGTGTTCAAAACCAGTCTGAGAGCTCGAAAACTCACCGTCACACTGATGCCTCTCACATCTGTGCCTCAGTCCTGTACCTCCCCATGGACTCCAGTCCGCCATGTCCAGCTGACAGCCTGACACACCACACCACTCGACCCCCTCGGAAGGAGCTCCTCGGCTGCTGTCTTCCCTTTCCCTACGCTGTCCCTGCAGCTCAGTGATGCCAACCTTCCTCGTTGCTCGGGAGGAAACCCCGGGGCCTGCGTGACTTCACAGGACTCTGTTCTCCCACACATCTTTCCGTCATTGGCAAACCGTTCGGATCTGACCTCCACAGCACATTTTGAATCTGCCCACTTCTCACACACTCACTCCCACATCTCCTCAAGCCGCTGGCTCGGCGCTCGCTCTTCTAGAGTCTGTTGGACATTGGTTCTACCTGCCACTCCCTTCCTACAAATGCCTTGATGCCTTCCAGCCTCGGAGTAAAAGGCCCAAGTGCCACGATGGCCGTGGGGTCAGAGCTGGACTACCCCAACCTCCCTGACTTATTTCCTGTTGTCCCTGTAGCCTCGCTGCCTTCCGGCTGTCTTTTAGACACCACAGTCCCACCTCAAACCCCTGGGCCTCCCTCTTCCCGGGAGGCAGTACAACCTTCCCTGTTTCCTACCTGCTCCTCCTTCACTTCCTGCACACCTCTACTCCAGGGTCACCTCAGCAGTGAGGCCTCCCCTCACCACCCAGCGTGAATAAACAGCAGCTGGACTCTTCCCTTCTATGCTATTGTGTTCTGGTATGTGACCACAAACAAGGCCTTGTTGATCATGCCAGGCCAACGCCGGCTTGGCAGGCAGAGACCTTATCTGGTTGCCTGACTGCTGCTCCTCCAGGGCCGTAAACTCACTAGACAGTGAGTGGTAGGTGATCTGGGTCTAGAACGGTGGTGGTGGTGGGGGGGTGGGGTACAGCTTTTCTTAGGGATGTGATCCTTTCTTGCTTGAAATAATTGTTGAAAGTTCAGGGGGCAGTTGCAGATGTCTGGAGACTTTCGTTCTTTCCCAAGAGTGCCTCCAACTCACCCTGTCTGAATCTGCAAGAGCACAGATCTGAGCCAGCGATCCAGGAGATAGCGTCAATCTTGTGACTGCCGATGTGGGTTAGAGGTTGTCCTGTCCTGTGCCGATGGCTTAGGACACATATGCGCGGTCCACTGAAATGTTCTCTATCTCAAAATGAGCTCACGTGGTCAGTGTGACAGTGCACACCTTTAGTGCTGATACTGTCCTATTATCCAGGGAATAAATCAAGCCAAAAGTCCCCGTCCCAGACTGAGTGAGCACTGCAATGTATCATTCACAATGTCTGTTCAGAGGAGCTAAGGTCTTAATCACATCCTCACCCTCACTTTAAGAAGCAGTGAGGGCAGGAGACAAAGAAGTCCCAGAAAAATCTCTTTCAGAGTACACAAAATCCAGTTCATCAAAATGTGCCACTCTCCAAAACATCTGGCAGCCAACACTCACGAAGTTGAGCAGTGTGGCCTTGCTTTTTTTTATGATTTATTTATTTTTATTTTATGTGTGTTGGTGTTTGGCCTACATTTATGTCTGTATGAGAGTGTCAGATAACTTTGATATTTGTGTTACAGACAATTGTGAGCTGTCGTGTGGGTGCTGGGAACTGAACCCAGGTCCTCTGGAAGAGCAGCCAGTGCTCTTAACCAATGAGCCATCTCTCCAGCCCCCTGCTTTGATTTTTTTATGTGGAGAAAAATCTAGGAAATGATGATGCTAATATTGTATTCTTTTTTTTTCTGATTTAAAAAAATTACCTTCATAGCAGGCAGTGGTGGTGCCCACCTTTAATCTCAGCACTTGGAAGGCAGAGGACGGTAGATTTCTGAGTTCGAGGGCAGCCTGGTCTACAGAACAAGTCCAGGATGGCCAGGGCTACACATAGAAACCCTAAATAAATAAATAATAAATAATTTGCCTCTGTCTTCAATAGCAGAAACTTTGGAGTGGCTTTTGTAAGTGATGTCTTAATTTCACATGTATCTCATCTCATTATTTCTTTCACTTTGGATTTACAAATGGTATCCTCATCGTCTGAGATCTTTATAAAAACAGGAACAAATGTATCAGCAAAAATCACCCATGTGAAGGCCTGTGAGGACAGCCCCGTGGGCAAGCAAGTGCTTGGTAAGTAGGAGCCCTGTATTCATCCCTAGTGTCACCACCACCTCAACTACATGTTTGTGAAAATTATAATACGTGCAGATCAAAATGATTCAATTTAATTGGGTTCATTTAGACAGTTTCTGACTGTTTTGTATGCTTCCTCTCCTGTAACTATTTTGATATTCCTAGAAGGCTACTAAGAGGCGCGTGTGTCCTTCAGAGTGGGTCTGTTAGGTCCCTCCACTTCCTGTCCATAAACATAGACTTCCAGGTCAGGAATAATGAATGCAAAAAGATCTTCCAAAAGTATTTCTGTCGTTCTGGGTTTGGGGAGAAAAGTGAGGCTTTGGTCAGAGCGGAGGCGTTCCTAGACATGCCCGGCCAGTCCGGGCAGAGGTGAGGGAGGCCTGCAGCATTGTAACCAGGAGCTTCTAACCGTTCCGAGGGCTGAGGCCTATAACCACGGCTCCTCTGGATGCTAAAGAAGGAAGACCTCAAATCCAGGCCTGACTGGCCTTCAAAGAATCCAACCCCTGACCAGGCTGCAAAGAATTCAAGGCCTGAGTAGCTGCTTATTAAGACTCAAACTCAAACAAAACAAAGCAAAACAAAAAGTAAGAGCAGGGCTGGGCATATAGTGCAGTAGCAGAACCTTGTCTTGCATGTGTGAGGCCCTGGGAGGGGTCTCCAGTGCGGGTGCCTGAGGGACAGATCTGTCCACGGTCCCCGCCACCATGACAGACAGATACCCACACAGTGACGGTTGAGGGAGTGCACGCTGCGGGCTGCTTGCTTTGTTTTTTTTTTTTTTTTTTTTTTTTTTTTGCCTCATACAGTGGTACTGGCACGTGTGGCTCTGTACCCATTTCACAGATCCAGACATTGAGGCTTAGTTGCTTGATTTGTACAACAGAACTCACTAGGTATGAGCTGGGATTCCAGCTGAGGTGTTCAACCTGGATGCTGAACACCACACAGAAATCCATTTCCCTCTCACTGTGTGCTGGAATTTCTTAAAACGTTGTAAAAAGTGAACAGACAATGTTAGAAATACAAACCCCTTTGAAAGTGGGTTTGAAGACAGTCACCCACAGGAGACCAGAGTGTCTATCTAGCACGGTATACCTGTAGGAGAACTGAGAATTCAGTGCCAACTGAGGCTACTTAGGGACTTTCAGGCCAGCCTGGCTACTAACAAAACCCCGTCTCGAAAGAAGGTGCAAACTAGCACCTCCACAAAGAGTCTAACCCTTGAAATAACAATACTGATGAGGAGTCAGTGGTGGTAATAGGAACATTCCTGGAGCGCCGTGTGCTAGGCACTAGGCGCCAATGCTAAGTAGGCGGTGGGAATTCCCTTCAGTCCTCTTTTTTTTTAATTTTATAATTAATTTAATTTTACATATCAGCCACCGATTCCCCTGTCCTCCCCCCTCCTGCCCGCCCCCCCAGTTCATCCCCCATTCCCATCTCCTCCAGGGCGAGGTCCCCGTGGGGATTCAGCTCAGCCTGGTAGATTCAGTCAAGGCAGGTCCAGTCCCCTCCTCCCTTCACCCAGGCTGGGCAAAGTGTCCCTGCATAGGCCCCAGGCTCAAAAAAGGCAGCTCATGCACTGAGGACAGGTCCCGGTCCCACTGCTTGGGGGCCTCCCAAACAGTTCAAGCTAATCAACTGTCCCACTTATCCAGAGGGCCTGATCCAGTTCCATGGTTCATAGTTCATGTGTTTCCACTAGTTTGGCTATTTGTCCCTGTGCTTTTTCCAATCTTGGTCTCAACAATTCTCACTCATACAATCCCTCCTCTTTCTCACCGATTGGACTCCTGGAGCTCCACCCAGGGCCTGGCCGTGGATCTCTGCATCTGCTTCCCTCAGTCATTGGATGAGAGTTCTATCACAACAGTTAGGGTGTTCAGCCATCTGATCACCAGAGTAGGTCAGTTCGGGCTTTCTCTCAACCATTGCCAGTAGTCTATTGTGGAGGTATCTTTGTAGATTTCCGGGGACCTCTCTAGCACCCTGCTTCTTTCTATTCCCATGGGGTCTTCATTTATCATGGTATCTCTTTTCTTGTTTTCCCTCTCTGTTCTTGATCCAGCTGGGATCTCCCGCTCCCCTAAGCTCTCTTTCCCCCGACCCTTGCCCTTCATTACCCACCCCCCACATCCAGTTTGCTCATGTAGAACTCATCCATTTCTCTCTCATTGGATGATCCCTGTGTCTTTCTTAGGGTCCTCTTTACTAGGTAGCCTCCCTGGAGTTGTGAGTAGCAGTCTAGTCATCCTTTGTTTTATATCTAGTATCCTCCTATGAGTGAGTACATACCATGTTTGTCTTTCTGAGTCTGGGTTAACTCACTCAGGATGATTTTTTCTAGATCCATCCATTTGTCTGCAAACCTCGTGATGTCATTGTTTTTCTCTGCTGAGTAGTACTCCATTGTGTATATGTACCACATTTTATCTATACATTCTTCAGTTGAAGGGCATCTAGGTTGTTTCCAGGTTCTGGGTTGATCAAAGACCTCAACACAAATCCAGTTACTCTGAACCTGATAGAAGAGAAAATAGGGGGCTGGAGAGATGGCTCAGAGTTTAAGAGCACTGGCTGTTCTTCCAGAGGTCCTGAGTTCAATTCCCAGCAACCACTTGGTTTCTCATAACCATCAATAACGAGATCTGGTGCCCTCTTCTGGCCTGCAGGCATACATGCAGGCAGAACATTGTATACATAATAAATAAATAAATCTTAAAAAAAAAAAAGAAGAAGAAGAAGAAGAGAAAGTAGGAAGTACTCTTGAACGCATTGGCACTGGAGATTACTTCCTAAATATAACACCAGTAGCACAGACACTGAGAGAAACAATCAATCAATGGGACCTCTTGAAACTGAGAAGCTTTTGTAGAGCAAAGGATACAGTCAACAAGACAAAGCAACAGCTTACAAAATGGAAAAAGATCTTCACCAACCCCACATCTGACAGAGAGCTGATCTCCAAAGTATATAAAGAACTCAAGAAACTGGACATCAAAATGCCCAACAGTCCAATTAAGAAACGGGCTATAGAGCTAAACAGAGATTCTCAACAGAGGAAGCTCAAATGGCTGGAAGACATTTAAGGAATTGCTCAACATCCCTAATCATCAGGGAAATGCAAATCAAAACAACTCTGAGATACCACCTTACACCTGTCAGAATGGCTAAGATCAAAAACACTGAAGACAGCTTATGCTGGAGAGGATGTGGAACTAGGGGAACTCTCCTCCACTGCTGGTGGGAATGCAAGCTTGTACAGCCACTTTGGAAATCAATATGGCGCTTTCTTAGAAAATTGGGGAATCAATCTCCCCCAAGACCCAGCTATACCACTCTTGGGCATATACCCAAGGAATGCTCAATCATACCACAAGGGCACATGCTCAGCTATGTTCATAGCAGCATTGTTTGTAATACCCTTCAGTCCTCTTGAGGGTGCTGTTCTTGTTGTTCTGAATGTCAGAATGAAGGAACTCGGAGTTAAGCCCCAAGTGCGAGACATTTGAACCTGCGTGGATCTGATGGTGGAGTTTAGTGCTTAACCACGAAAATCCAAGGTCAAAGCAAATTAGATTTCACAAGTTTCATGAGGATGAGAAGAGAAGTAAATCCTCAGCCCTACACGGTCCAGTTGTGTTGACTAATCTGGAAGGAAATGATCATAGGCCCAAGCACACAAGCACACCACACCTCAGCCACCCCAAGTGTTCCTTCCCCCACTTCACAGAGCCGGAGTGTAAAGGACAGTGGCTTCTGAATGTCTGCTGTCAGCCATGTGTGCAGATCTGCAGGAAAAGCCCTCTACTCTTCACTAAAGAGTTGTGAATATTCAAAGGTAGACTCCGCTCTTAGAAGAGGAAATGGGAACCCAAACTGCTAGAGGCAAGGGCTTAGCAGGAATCGGGGTGGCTGGTGGGAAGAAGCTGGACATGTGTTGATGGTCTCCATGGCAAGGTGAACCCCAAAAGGGCTGCCTGGAGAAATCAGCTGAAGGCAGCAGTTGCCTGGTGTCCTTTTAGGGTGATGCTATTGAGCACGTGTCTCTGACTTGTTGCATGCATCACACTTGACCACAGTTTCCCTCCTTTACCGTCTGACTCTGCAGTCAAAGTGTGGCATGCTGGTGTCCCCCGGAAGTGGGGGAAGGAGCTGCTGTGAAGACCAGAGAGGTGGCACTTAAGCTTGGAATAGACTAACTGGAGCTCAGTCCCCCGGATGGTCCCAGAACCCTTGCCGTGATTCGACAGACATGGGTGTGAGGGGCTGACTAGACCCACCTGCAAATACAGAAATCATTCTGAAATGAAGTTAACTGGACAATTCTGCAGACCCTGAACTTGGGTCACAGGAGGTGATGCAAACTATTAATAATCTGGCATTTGGGTCAATAAATATTTGTGAAACATCAAGTAGGCACCAGGCACCCACAGTCACAGCCAGGAGAGAGAGAGGAACACAGAGGAGATGATTCGGTGCAAGACAGCAAATGATAAAGGGATGAGCAGAGGGAGGTTTCCTCAGCTGCAAGGACTTCCCAGATGACGCATGTCCTGGGTAAGGCCTGGAGGACAAGAAAGGACAGTCCAGCAGAGAAAGGTGGTATGAACATTTGGGAACATGGGAGAATACAGTGAGGGGGTCTATGTTAGCCTAGGGGTCCCATGTGAGAAATCCACACAGGGCTGGGGAAGGCTGGGTAGAGTGGTCGGAGGATGGTTGGCTCATTCTTGTCCAGATATTATCCACTGAGAGGCTCTTGGGTCCCAAACAGTCTTTCATGGTGCTTTCACAGGGCCCAAAGAAACCAGAAATTATGGGCACATGTCTAATTTAGGAGTTTTGCTTCCCATGGAATTATAATCTGAATTTTTTTATTCTGTATTTAGCATAAATTTTCTTTTACAGAAATAGAGTAGTCCTTGAATGACCATTGTTGGGTATTTTTTAAGATTTTATTTTAATTATGTGCATGTGTGTGTCTCTGTGTGAATGTGCACATGAGTGCAGGTACCTGCAGAGCCCTGAAGAGGGCATCATATCCCCTGGAGCTGGAGCTCTGGTGACTGTGAGCCTCCCTATGTGGGTGCTGGGAGTTGGGCACTGAGCGGCTGAGCCACCTCTCCAGCCCCCATTGCTGGTTTCAATGCCTTACTTTGCAGGAGAACAGGCTGCTGACCCCTAGGGTGCACCATCATTCTTGTATTTTGTCGCTTTTGCTTCTCCTTTGCGTTGAATGATTTTCTTGCAAGCTGCCCTTCCCAGCCCAGGTGTCTGAGAACTGGTTTGAGGAGGATAGATCATCATCAAGGCAGCAAAGGATGTGAGAGGCCACATTTCAGGATGAAAACTGAAGCAGGATGAGGCTCACTTTGGAAAGCTGAGTTCAGTGAGGCGCTGAGTAGACAGACTACAGTGAGAGTTTGGCATGAATGTGGGATCAGTCTGGGAGGGACAGGAGGGCAAGGGTGAGAAACATGTGGAGGTAAAAGCAGGAGCCAAAAGCCTATCCTGTTCATTTCTGGATTCTTGCCTCTGAAGCAGCAGCCATCTGAACTCCAGGTCCAGGGGATCCAACTCCCTCTTCTGAGGATATGTGGGATACACATGTATTAGCCAGAGTTCTCTAGAGCCACTAGGTCTGCAGGCAGGGGAGATCTGAGCTTCATTTGCACAAGAAGCAAAGCTATGCACCTACAGCCTACTTGTCTCCTAGGCTCAGTGGGAGAGTTAGTTGTCTAGAGGTTCAGCAGGTCTGAGAAGCTTAGCTGTTTGCCAAATGATCAAGTAGTATATGGGCCCACAAGATATTCGTAGCAAGGTGCAGCTGAATATTAAAGCTGTATAATACTAAATATTCCATGATAAATAGCTTCCCGTTTGAGGGACCCTTGGTCGTTCAAAGTATGGCTTATTATATACAGCTGGGCTCCCTATACCATTTCCTTGTGGCTTGCCACAAGGACCCACATGGAAGCTCACAACCATCTGTAACTCCAGTTCCAGAGGATCAGACTCCCTCTTCTGACCTCCGAGGACATGTGGGATATGCATGTATTAGTCAGGGTTCTCTAAAGTAACAGAACTTATAAAATAACTCTCTCTCTCTCTCTCTCTCTCTCTCTCTCTCTCTCTCTCTCTCTCTGTGTGTGTGTGTGTGTGTGTGTGTGTGTGTGTGTGTGTGTGTGTGTGTAAAGGGGATTTAATAGAAAAGCTTACAGGCTGTGGTCCAGCTAATCCAACAATGGCTGCCTATGAACAGAATGTCCAAGAATCCAGTAGCTGCTCAGTCCTCGAGAATGGATGTCTCAGCTGGTCTCCAATATATGACAGAATCCCAAAAAAGTAGGCTCTAATACCAGTGAAGGAATGGACTAGCTAGCAAGGGCAAGAGCAAGTAGGCAAAGAGAGAGCTTCCTCCTAAGGTCCTTTATATGGCACCCAGAAGAAAGTGTGACCCAGAGTAGAGGGGGGTAGTCTTCCCACTTCAAATGATTTAATTAATCAAAAATCCCTCACAGGTGTGTCCAGCCATTTTTGAGTTTTAGTTAATTCCAGATGTAGTCAAATTGACAACTAAGAATAGCCATCACAGTGTATGTATATAGGCAAACAACCATGCATATAAAAACAAATACATTTTTAAGAG
The DNA here is from genome assembly GCF_004664715.2 of Peromyscus leucopus. NCBI lineage: Eukaryota > Metazoa > Chordata > Mammalia > Rodentia > Cricetidae > Peromyscus > Peromyscus leucopus. Next base: position 44,749,604 of record NC_051080.1, read on the forward strand.
TTATCTTTCCTGACCACAGCCTGGCAAACCATATTTCAGTGAATATTCAGAGTACTCCATCCAGTTAGGGAAACATCTGCGGTGCTCATACTGAAAAGCTGACATTGTCCTTTCCTCCCAAGTTCAGATTCTGTAGGTTAACCTAATTTCTTCTAGGTTGACATAATGTTTATTCTCGTTTGTCTTCATTGTAAAAGTTAGAGGCAGGAACTGGAGAGATAGCCCAGTACTTAAGAGCAATGACTGCTCTTCCAGAGGACCTGGGTTCAATTCCCAGCACCCACATGGCAACTCACAACTGTCTGTAATTCCAGTTCCGGGGACCTGACACCCATGGTAAAACACAAATGCACATAAAATATGAATAAATAAAATTAGAGGCAGAAAGCCATGACTGAAAAACATCTGGGGCCAGGCATGCTGGCACACACCTTTAATCTCAACATTCTGGAGACAGAGGCAGGTGGATCTCTGTGAGTTCCAGGACAGTCTGGTCTATATAGTGAATTCTTGACCAGACCAACTGAGGTTACATATGTGAATCCTTGTCAAAGAAAATAAATACAATAGATAAGCAAAATAAATAAAGAGAGCAAGTAAAGAAAGAAGCACTTGGCAGCATTGTGAGGAGGAAGGCTGCTTCTTGAAACCCTTGATGTCTGAACAACACGCCCAACTGTCCTGGATGTGCCCAGGCCTCCTCAGCTGGTGGATCCTTGACTTGTGTCCCAGAGCAAAGCTGCAGACTCACACTCAAGCCCCTGTGAGGAGCCCTGGCCACGGGATCCAGGCTCACTGCAGTCCCGGCTGCTTTAGAGTAGACAGAGAGACGTGAGCGTGGGAAGGGATGCTTGCTGTTATAAATCGGTTATATAATGAGTTTTAGGGTGGCTCATCAAACACTGTATTATGTAGCAATAGCTCATTGATACCTGTAAGAGTGCCAAGAGGCTGCTGGAAAAGGAAAACATAGCCCCCTCCTTCTCAAGCCACTCCCAAACAAGTGAAAAACAGTGAGTGGACTCCTTAAACGCAGCCTGAAACCTTCCCTGAGCAATGACCTTCCCACAATGTTACCAACCTAGGCTCCCACAGAAACTATGTAGCGGCCACAGTTCTGACTCTGAGGGCGAGCATCGCTGCAGGGGGATGGCCACCTCCTAGGGCACAAGTGGCTCCTTTCATTTTAGTCCTTGGCTGGTTGCCAGCTCTGACCTATGGCATCCAAGGCAGAAGCCTGCGTTCAATCTGTGTTCACCTGCTGGAATCCCTAGGTGTTTAGGCCCAGCAAAGACGAATGCTTCTCTGATCTCACCTGAGTCTGCCCACAGGCAGCTCTGTGTGAAGAGCAAGGCAGAGCACGTGGCTGTGGTCACACAAGAGCCCCGGGACTGTCAGACATTATCGGACCCTCCATTTCCTGGGACTGCTTCTGTGTAGGTCAAATGGATCAGGATGCGGGAAACCGTGCAATCAACGTGACAGACAGGAGCTCGTTTGGTGAGTAGATGTCACTGGTCTGTTCTGGGCAGGGCCACCCCTGTCGTCCTCTGTCCCTGAGCACTGCACACAGTCAGAGTGCACACAGGCCCAGAGGCTGTCCCTGAGCACTGCACACAGTCAGAGTGCACACAGGCCCAGAGGCCGTCCCTGAGCACTGCACACAGAGTGCACACAGGCCCAGAAGCCGTCCCTGAGCACTGCACACAGTCAGAGTACACACAGACCCCAGAGGCTGTTCCTGAGCACTGCAGGCTGTCCCTGACACTGCACACAGTCAGAGTACACACAGACCCCAGAGGCTGTTCCTGAGCACTGCACACAGTCAGAGTGCACACAGGCCCAGAGGCTGTCCCTGAGCACTGCACACAGTCAGAGTACACACAGACCCCAGAGGCTGTTCCTGAGCACTGCACACAGTCAGAGTGCACACAGGCCCAGAGGCTGTCCCTGAGCACTGCACACAGTCAGAGTACACACAGGCCGCAGAAGCTGTCCCTCAGCACTGCACACAGTCAGAGTACACACAGGCCCAGAGGCTGTTCCTGAGCACTGCACACAGTCAGAGTGCACACAGGCCCAGAAGCCATCCCTGAGCACTGCACACAGTCAGAGTGCACACAGGCCCAGAAGCCATCCCTGAGCACTGCACACAGTCAGAGTACACACAGGCCCAGAGGCTGTCCCTGAGCACTGCACACAGTCAGAGTACACACAGACCCAGAGGCTGTCCCTGAGCACTGCACACAGTCAGAGTGCACACAGGCCCAGAGGCTGTCCCTGAGCACTGCACACAGAGTGCACACAGGCCCAGAGGCTGTTCCTGAGCACTGCACACAGTCAGAGTACACACAGGCCCAGAGGCTGTCCCTGAGCACTGCACACAGTCAGAGTACACACAGACCCCAGAGGCTGTCCCTGAGCACTGCACACAGTCAGAGTGCACACAGGCCCAGAGGCTGTCCCTGAGCACTGCACACAGTCAGAGTGCACACAGGCCCAGAGGCTGTTCCTGAGCACTGCACACAGTCAGAGTGCACACAGGCCCAGAGGCTGTCCCTGAGCACTGCACACAGTCAGAGTACACACAGGCCCAGAGGCTGTTCCTGAGCACTGCACACAGTCAGAGTGCACACAGGCCCAGAAGCTGTCCCTGAGCACTGCACACAGTCAGAGTGCACACAGGCCCCAGAGGATGTCCCTAAGCACTGCACACAGTCAGAGTGCACACAGACCCCAGAGGATGTCCCTGAGCACTGCACACAGTCAGAGTGTACACAGGCCGCAGAAGCTGTCCCTGAGCACTGCACACAGTCAGAGTGCACACAGGCCCAGAGGCTGTCCCTGAGCACTGCACACAGTCAGAGTACACACAGACCCCAGAGGCTGTTCCTGAGCACTGCACACAGTCAGAGTGCACACAGACCCCAGAGGATGTCCCTCAGCACTGCACACAGTCAGAGTGCACACAGGCCCAGAGGCTGTCCCTGAGCACTGCACACAGTCAGAGTGCACACAGGCCCAGAGGCTGTCCCTGAGCACTGCACACAGTCAGAGTGCACACAGGCCACAGAGGCTGTACGCTGATTGACTGACTGGTTCAAGTGGCACTTTTATCTCAGAACAGAAAATTTACTGTAACAACAATAAGAAAAATCAGTTTCAAGGGACCAAGATTTTTCTTGGTGTTTTCAAGGGACACATTGAAACAAAGCAGGCGATTGGCTGACGACAATGTCACCTCTGCAGCCTGGGTGCCCTCCCCACCCCGATACTGTTTTCTGGCTCCTTTACTTCCTTGAGCGAAGAGTCCAGATCTGTGGTTTTCACTGCCATCCCGCCATGCCCCTTCCTGGCTGCCCCAGGAAGGTGGTAGCTGGGAAAGCAAAGGCCAAAGCTGCTCTGAGGCCTTTCTCAGACTGGTCTTAGCTTACTCTGGCTGTGTGACCTTGGCAAATCACTTGATTTATTATTTCCTTAACCACGAGAAAGCATTAATGGATAGACAGGCCTTAAATACCAGCCACTGTGAGGATGGACACCAGTGGCCCGTGTCAGATGGAGCACCCAGAAGAAAGCAGACCACCTCATCTGCCTACGGGAGCACAGCAGGGCGCTCTCATTATTTCCTTGACCATGTAAAAAGGCTATGTGCTGGACTTGGCGGCTGAGGCCTGTGATCTCAGTCCTGGAGAGGCTGTGACCGGGAGATGGCCCGAGTTCGAGGCCAGGGTGGGCTGCATAATGAGTTCCAGGACCGCCTGAGCTACAGCAATGGTGCAGGGGTTGGGGAGGGGCACAGATAAGAAACGAGAAAAGAAAAGAAGAGAAAAACAAAATAGACTGTTGGTTTACAGGAGTTTCGTATATTTGCCTACAGGTCTGGGGGAGCTTCCATGGGGTGGGAAGGATGATGGAGAGTGGAGCCATTAACCAACCTGGCACATGTGGGTTGCTTTTTGCTTTTGTTTTCTGTTTTTTGTTGTTGTTGATTTTGTTTTGTTTTGTTTTTAGAGACAAGGTTTCTCTGTGTATTCCTGGCTTTCCTGGAACTCACTTTATGGACCAGGCTGGGACTCAAATTCATAGAGATCCACCTGCCTGTGCCTCCCGAGTGCTGGGATTAAAAGTGTGCGCCACCATGCCCGGCTGGCACATGTGCTCTGATAACAGCGGTCATAAACCTGAGAGTTTTGAGGCTGTATGGTACTTGACCTCTGATTCTTTTACGTAGTTGAGGATGTTGTGTGGCAGTAAGGAAGGCGTTTACAGCATCTTGGAAAAGAGCGCTCGTTGTGCCCCCATATGCAGAGGAGGTGGTCTGCTTTCTTCCGGGTGCTCCGTCCAACACTGGCCACTGATGTCCATCCTCACAGTTGCTGATATGCTGATATTTACTGCCTGTCTATCCATTTGTGTTTGGATACTCACAGAAGCAAAATTCCAGAGATCTCTAGGGGCCTCTCTAGTCCTCTGGTCCGTGCAGGTTTTTACAGGCAGTAAGCAAATCCCACCTCTGGGCACCCACTCTACTTTGCTTCCATCTGTCAAGGGTTATGTTACGCACACTGTGTAGGCCATCCCTCTGATGTCATAGAGCTGGGATCCTTAACAGCAGACACTATGTCTTCCAGTTCATCTTTTTGTTCATTAGTCTTGAGCTCCGTACCCAACAGCAGCACAGTGCTTGTAGCTGGAGGAGTGAGTAGATGAGGCAATACTTCATTCTGCCCCCACCTCCCAGCTTTACTCCACAAATGAAAGGTGGATTCTTTGGTCAGGTTTATAGAGGAAGAGACAAAGGACAGTGGGTTATGCACAAGTCTGGAACTCCAGGAAAGCTGGAGGTAAATTTATAAAGTCTTAGCATACATCTGGAGGTTATATGGTGGATCAATCTAGTGGATAATATGTAAGTTACTATTCAGAGGACATACTGAGATAACAGAATAGATCCATGGACTAAGGAAAGAGATGGAAATGCCATAATGCATCAGTGTTTGAGAATTGGGTAGGAAAAGAGGATGATGTGGAGAAATTTCCTTCCTGCCATCCTAGAAGGAAACTTGGAAGTTCTAAATGGAGACTTATTTGCTGTGGGATATTCTGTATGGCAAATATGTTAATAAATAAAACACTGATTGGTCAGTAGCCAGACAGGAAGTATAGGCGGGACTAACAGAGAGGAGAATTAAGGGAACAGGAAGGAAAGGAGGAGACTGCCTGCAGCCACCATCAGGACAAGGAAGGTGTAAGGTACCAGTAAGCCACGAGCCACGTGGCAAAGTATAGATTCATAGAAATGGGCTGAATATAAGAGTAAGAGCTAGACAATGGTAGGCCTGAGCTAATAATGGCCAAGCAGATTAAATAATATAAGTGTCTGTATGTTTATTTTATAAGTGGGACTACCAGGGCTTGGCTGGACCCAGAGAGAAAACTCTCCAGCTACACTTATTAAAACTTAGGAAGTAGGGGCTGGAGAGATGGTTCAGAGGTTAAGAGCACTGGCTGCTCTTCCAGAGGTCCTGAGTTCAATTCCCAGCAACCACATGGTGGTTCACAACCATCTGTAATGAGATCTGGTGCCCTCTTCTGACCTGCAGCATACATGCGGACAGAACACTGTATACATAGTAAATAAATAAATCTTAAAAAAAAAAAAAAAAAAACTTAAGAAATAAACTCACAAATCTCAGGAGGTCTCTGAAACTTACAAGATTCATGGGGCCCCTCCCTGACACTTCAATTTATCCAGCTGCCTATAAATCATGCAGAAAAGTCCAGGGTTCTAGTTTTCATGAGTTTTCACCCATGCTGGGATAGGCTTTTCAGTGACACCACGATCTTTGAGTCATCCATGTTCCTGTAAGTACTCCTCACTCCCATTCTCCTAAGTAACACCAATAAACTCACTGGTTCAGCAACTTGAACTTTGCTGGTATTGTTACTTCAATCTGTTGTCAGTTTCCTATCTGGGGTGAACAGATATTTGTTCACTTCCCAGGAACAGTGTCACACAACAGAGTATGTCACAAAGGAGACTGTAAAGGAATGGAAGGCGGGAGGGTGCTTCAGAAGGAAGACACAGTCCACACTGTCCAACACATGAACTAGAGGTCCCTTCCCAGTCCTCTGAGCCATCCGCTAGAGTTAGAGCTCAGATGAATCTGATTGTGATCCTCACACTCAAAACCCTCTGAAGGAAGTGTCTTTCCAGAGGAATCTACTCCTCAGGACAAGAATCAGAGGCCCTTGGGATGGCTCATAAATCTGACAACCTACGATTGTTCTATCCTTGGGATTCACATGGTAGAAGGAGAAAACAGTCCAGCAAGTTGTCCTCTGACTTCCATCTACAACACACACACACACTAAATCAATCAATCAATACAATTAAAAAAAAATTAAGGAAAAGAATCAGCTCTGTCCCAAAACTGATGTCTGGAGTGGTCCCAGCTTTGGTTCACCCCAAGGTACCACAGCCAAAGTCAAACTATGAGTCAAGAAAGCAATGAGGGTTGGAATTGGGTCTCCAGATTGGGAGTCCAGTTGCAGCACCATTAACCGTGGTGACTTGAGCTGCTGAGAAAAACAAGATGTAAAAAGAATTGTGCAGTTAAATAAAGACCAAGTGACCAGAATCAGCTTGCTGAGCCAGAGTCCCGCAGACAGAAGTTCAGAGTCAAAAGCAAGAGAAAGAAACTGTTTCAGCATGAGAGTGTGGAGCACAATCCAGCCCAGAGTACAGGAGCCATCACAGGGAAGGAAGGAAGTAGATGTCAGGCTACCTCAGGTAAACCACAGCACCCCCAGCATGCTAGGGGCTTGGGTTTGATCACGTCATCACACACACACACACACACACACACACACACACATAGACACACACACACATACACACACACACATAGACACACATACACTCACACACACACATACACACACACATACACACACATAGACACACACACAGAGACACACACAGAGACACACACAGAGACACACACAAACACACACACACACACACAGAGGCATATACACAGAGATACACACACACACACACACACACACACACACGAAGAAGGAGGAGAAGGGAGAGAGGGAGGGAGAGAGGAAGGAAGGAAGGAAGGAAGGAAGGAAGGAAGGAAGGAAGGAAGGAAGGAAGGAAGGAAGGAAGGAAGGGGCAAGCTAAGAGCGTGGATAAGAGGAGCTGATGATGGTCGCTGAGTCCAGAGAGTGCTGTTCATGCAGTGTGAGTGAATGACGTGCTCTGAGTCCTGCTTCTGAGGATGGCAGATACTGGCTTGGGAAGGTCATTTTGGGCAGGGAAAAACATCTGAACAATAGCCTGAGTGTGCGGTTGCTTCGGGCAGCAGGAGCTGGAAAGGAGAGCACAGGGCCTTGGCTTTTTCACTCTAAGCATCCCCCGGGAAAGGAGGAGCTACTTTTAGCCTGGTGCTGTTTCAGGGCACAGCCTTAGAGTGAAACAGGACCCACGGTCCTCATCAATGCCAGCTTTGACTGAGGGCTGGCTAAGCTGTGGGCCAGGCAGCCCAAATTCCCACCTGCACAAAGCAGCTGCCCAAACCCTCCTGGCCCGGGCCACCTGTGTGGAGATTGCTCAGGAGACCTCAGAAACTGTGCCCCCGTGATTCTGAGCTCAGAAAGTCTCCATTGTGCTGAGCTGCAGCCTTCCAAGCAGGGCCCAGATGGTCCTTTGAGTAGAAGACATTGATGCTGGTGTCTCCTCCCCATCTGAGGTCCCTGCTTTGTTCTGAAGGACAGCTCCAGTTTATGCGTTTTTGCCAGCTGTCCTGAAGTCTTCCTCTGAGTCCGCACTGCCAAACCAAGGGCAGGAGGTTCTCAGATCTCAGATCTGGCTGAAGATGAGGCCAGAGAGATGGCCCAATGGTTAAGAGCATTCATTGCTGATCTTCCAGAAGACTTGAGTTCAGCTCCCAGCATCCATATGGTTGCTAGCAACAGCCTGTAAATCCAGTTCCAGGGGGATCTGACTCCCTCTTCTGGCTTCAGCAGGTACCGAATGCATGTGGTACACATACATACAGACAAATACTCATACATGTAAGATATAAATAAATAAATAAATAAATAAATAAATAAATAAAAGGCTAAAGACCCAAGTTTGATCCCCAGCAGACATATGAAAATACTGGTCCATAGTATTGTAATTGGTGAGCTCTAGGCCAATGAGAAACCCTGCCTCAGGGGAGATGGATGGCTCCAGAGGGACAATAGCCAAGATTGTCCTCTATCCTACACCACACACACACACACACACACACACACACATGCACACATGCACACACACACATGCAATAAATAAATGTAAGATACACAAGCCAAGGCTAGGCATGGCTGCACATGCCTACAGTCTCAGTACTCTGGAGAAAAAGGTACAGGGGAGGACCACATGTTCAAAGCCAAGAATGCCACACACCATGTTCCAGGCCAACTAGATCCTACTTTAAACAAACAAACAAATAAAAATTTAAAAAGCAAAATCTAGGATAAACAAAACTGGAAAATTCTCAGCTTAGTGGCCACCTCTGAAAGCCTACCGGAGGCGGGTAGCGTAGTCAAGGAGTGACGGTCCTCTCACGCCCACCCCCCAGCAGCTTTTTTAACCTCTTGGCAGCTCTATTAAATCCTAAGAATGGTTTCTTCCTTTCGAAAGGGTCGCGTGCATCCACAGGCCCCATGCAGCTACTGTGTGGTACCCTGGAAATGACGGTAGAGATGCTCGGGACGACCAGCATGTGTTCTGGAGACGGGTGGATTTCTCCGTCCAGGCGGCTCCTTCCCGTGAGTGAACAACACTGAGCAAGGATTCATCTTGGGCTGCCATCTTCTCTGTTCTCTCCCTCCTGGTCAGACTAGGCCAAACTATTGGGTGTCCTCATCTGGTCAGTGAAGAGACTCACTCCCACCTAGGAGTAAAAGTGAGGACTCAGTTAAGTAGTGCCTGTAAGTGATTGGCCTGGGGTGGTAAGTACTCAATAAATGTTAGCCCCTGGTGTGGAAGCCACCACTCTGTCAAGGCTGTCCCTTGTATGCGAGTCAGGCATAGCCTGTGACCCAGTAATCCTCTCCATAGTTCATCTTAAAAAATTATACAACCAAGGCCTGGTGCTGAGCCGGGTGGTGGTGGTGGCGGCAAATGTCTTTAATCCCAGCACCAGGGAAGCAGAGGCAGGGGAATCCCTGAGTTTGAGGCCAGCCTGGTCTACAGAGTGAGTTCCAGGACAGCCAGGTACACAGAGAAAGCCTGGAAAAAACAATAAACAAAGAAACAAAACAAAAACAAGAGCTGGTGCTGTGGCTCAGTGGTAGGACACTATGGAGGCAAAGATTGATCAACAGCACTGCCAAGTTGGGGGCGGAGAATCTGTAAGACAGAGAAAACAAGCAATGCAGGATACAAGGAAGTTGTTCTTTGCAAGCTAACAACAACAGATAAAAGGAGCGGGGGTGGGGAGAAAACACAGACTCTGAGCTGGGCCGGCACACCCTGTACAATCCTGGCCACTGGGAAAGCAGACAGAAGAGGGTCACACATTCTAAGCCTTCCTCGGCTGCAGAACAAGCATCTTAGTGCCATGAGATCTGGGGTGCACTGGAGCAGAGGGGTGCCTTCCCTACGTGCACAAAGCCCTCTGTTTCCTCTGGGTACCACACACACAAATCTCAAAGGCAAGAAAACGAAAAGTTATAGACTCTCTTTACAGATTACAAATTAATAAGTAAACAACAACAACAAATGTAGAGAAGCTGAGACCTTCGTACAATTTTGGTGGGAACCATCTGGGCAACAGCTTGGTAACTTTTTTGTTTTGTTTTGTTTGTTTGTTTTTGACAGGGTTTCACTATGTAGCCCTGGCTGTCCTGGAGCACACTCTGTAGCCCAGGCTGGCCTTGAACTCACAGAGGCCTTCGTGCCTCTGCCTCCCTAGTGCTGGCGTGTGCCAGCTCACCTAGCCCTCAGTATTTTGTTTAGAAAAGTTAATTAGAGTTACCCAGCACTTGGGCATTTTCAGCCCAGTGATCTGACAACGAGAATCAGAAGCGAAGTGGGTATTCACCAGACAGTCACACAAAGACATATGTGCCTGGTAACAGCAGTCACAATGGCTAAAATTTGGGGAAAAAATTCACAGGTCCATCACCTGTGACTAGATAAGCAAAATGTGATAATCTGTAGAAACAGGATCTTGTTGAGTGAAGGAAAGGGGCAAACGAAGGGTCCATTGCTCCATAGGAAAGTTTCTAAGACATTTGCTAGCCAGGTGGCATGATGTATGCAGTCAGAAGGCTGAGGCAGGAACAGCCTGGGCTACATGAGGAAACGCTGTCCTAGAAAACAAACATCAACACCACCCCAAACGAAACATTGTGCTAAGTGAAAAAAGCCATGCAACTCATTCTAGAAAATATAAAACTGTAAATCAGAGAACAGAGCAGTTTTGGGTGTGATGGAGTATTATAAAAGTGGGTTTGGATGACTCAGTGGTTATGAGCACTGGCTGCTCTTCCATAGGACCCAGTTCTATTGCCAGCACCCACAGGGCTGCTCACATCTGTCTGAATCTCTTCTTTTGGGAACAGGGCACACATTGGTAAATAGACATACCTGCTGGCCAAACACCTATACACATAAAACACATTTGTAAGTGGAGTTTGGTGAATGGTCATATGACTATAAATTTACCAAAGGTTATTGAGTTATATATTAAGTGGGCAAATTTTGTTGTATGTAAATTATACTTCAGTATAGCGTCTTTAAAAGTATTACAGAGATTTTGCAGTAACGTGAGTAAATCACATGATATTACACTAACTGAAAGGACTAAAAATTAAGGTAAAACACTTCAGTATTTAAAATACATATACAGAAGTTAGGCATGTAACTCAGGGGAAGAGAGCATCCTTGAGACTCATGCAATAGCGCTAAATAAATAAGTAAATAAGTTACAAAGTCCGTAAAGGCTCACAGTCATGGATGAGTGAGTAATGAAAGCAAGCTCCATGTCAGGGGCTGGAGAGATGGCTCAGCGGTTCAGAGGGCTTGCTGCTCGTGCAGAGCAAAGAGTTCAAGCCTTAGTGCCCATGTTTGGTAGATCACAACCATGCATATAACTCCAGCTGCACGGGATCTGACGCCCTCTTCTGACCTCTGCAGGCACTGCACACATGTGAGCAGATGCACAGACACACAGACACATTTAAAAAAAAACAGTGCCATGTCAGTAAAATGAAGAATTTTTTCATGTTTTTGCAAAACAGCATTTAATCCTGTTCCCTGATATTTAGATAGAGAGAAGCCTGAGCACACAGACTCCCTGCTGTCTTTAGTTTTGAGGGGTCTGGGAAGCGGACAATGACTTCTCCAAGCTCTCCAGGTGGGCTTTGCTAGAGAGCTTTCCAGACATGAACTCACTAATCCTCGGCAATCCTTGAAGCAGGCAGAGAATGACCATGCCTTTCCCACCTTAGTTATTCTGGTTCATTTAGAGATGTGTAAGTTTAAATTAATTATTAAGATTAGAGGTGTAGTCAGGTACAATCGTATTTTCATATGTTGTAAATAGTAACATATATACACACATGGTGTGTGTGTGTGTGTGTGTGTGTGTGTGTGTGTGAGTGTGTGTGTGTGTGTGTGTGCTTCAGTTGTAAGCACCTCTTCTCTCCCACTCCCATTGTTTCCTTAGTCACCCTGAGCTAAAGCCAGGGGAGTCAGGTTACCTAGGCCTCCAAACAAATAATGCTACTGCCTCTGCGGCTGGAATGTGGAATGTGTTTTCCTTAAGTTGTCTGGGCAGCACAAATGAAGGCTTGGGTACCATTTATCCACCTGCTGGATAGCACTTCACCTGGCTTTGGGTAGGGTTAACTTTTTCTCCATCGTCATTAGTGTCTCTGAACAAACGATTCCCATATAACAAAGTGTGTTCTCGCCACACAAGAATTCCACTGTGTGTGTTGTCCCTGTTGAAAAACGCCCCATCCCTCTTTTGATGCCAAGGGCCTGTTGTCTTCAGGCCTGGTGCTGTTTGGAATCTTCAGCGACTTCCCTTCTCTTCCCTCTGGGTACTTAGCCCCCCACCTTCTGAGTGCTACCTGCTCTTGGGGAACGGTACTGTGAAAGTCAATGCCATCTTTGTCTTTGGATGCAGCACACGCTGGGGTTTACCAAGGCTACATAACAAACACCACAGACTGTGGCTTAACCAACACATCTATTCTCACTGGTCTGAAGCAGGAAGTTCGAGGTTGAGTTGCTACAGGATCGATTTCATTCTGAGGTACTGTGGATGAGGACATCTACACACAAACAAGAGTGTGGGCGAGGCAGAGTTCAGCCCACAGCAGTGATGGTGGAGGCTGACTGGGTACTTTCTATAGTCAAGACACGTGGCATTCCAGCATCTGTCCCTTGGCCTTCGGAAAGCCTGCAACTAAGACCTGTGCTTGTCACAATTGGCTGGTAGATAAAGGAGCTGAGGCTTAATAAGGAGGTGGAGTTACCTCCTAAGGTCACAGAGCTGTTGTGGAGAGGAAACGAACGCTGCTGCCAGAGCCCCGCACCAGAGCGCTGTGCTCCCCACCTGGAACCACCGTCTGCAGCTCCCAGAGACGGACTGAGCAAGGGGACACATGGTGGGCCGCACAGCCAAGACATCTACCTCCTGCCTCAGACAGAGGTTGTGAAACTTACAAAAACCTGCACCTGCAGAGTGTGAGAGAGCAGCGTCCTGAAAAGTGACCTCCATTGTCCTCCAAGCTGACACAGTCAGATGGCATTTGATCAAGCTGGAAACCAGAAACTTTTAAAGACAGACTCTGAGCTCACGCAGTCAGGAACCTGAGAGACTTTGACAAACCATCTTGCTCAAACTCATTGTTTCCGGGATGGGGAAAGAGGGCGGGGTGAGAGCAGACAGGCCCACAATTAATCATGCACCATTGTTCTCGGGTCTGCGGTGGGGCAGCCAGCCGGGGTTTGCCTTTTTCTCACACCACTCCAGAGCAGCTCCAGAGGGAGACTTGAGATAGTGTAGCAGAGTTAAACGCATTTCTTCAAAGTCACCCAACGCTTTTTTCTCCCCTCTGTAACTCTAGCAAAGAAATGAGGGGTGCTTTTCCTTCCCTGCACTGGCCGAGAGCTGTGAAGGGGAGATGGAAAGGCAAATTTGTAATTTCCCCAGGAGAGCAAGCACAAAGTCGTTTGCATTTCGAGTCCCACAGCTCCTGGCACATTCAGACAAGTTGCCAGGCCCTGCCAGCAAACCTTGGAAAGTCACAAGTAATTGAAAAGAAACTCGGGGTGTGGTCAGTGCAGCTTTCAGAGACTGTCAGTGACTAGCTCGGGATCAATTAGGCAATTAGTGACAGCATTGTCACCAAGAGGCAAATCAGGCCTCCTCACCAGGTCTCACTGATTCCCAGAAATCTGCCTAGAGTCAGGTGGGGTTTACTGAGATACACCGTGCGCTCACGGCTACACAACATCTACTTTTTAGAGCCCAGTGTTCTACTTAATAGTTAAACATTTCAATTAATTTTAGAAAAGCCGAGCCCCTTCAAAGCTATAAATTCACAGATAAGATCCACTTGGGAGAAACGAATAATTTTATTCAAAGATAATCAACTCAGGTAAAAGAAGTGAGTTAATTTAAAGGGCTCCCCAGTTGAGAGCACACACTCCTCTTGCAAAGAGGCCAGGTTCGCAACCAACTCTAACTTTGGTTTTGAGACAAGGTCTCAGTATGTAGCCCTGGCTGCCCTGGAATTTATTATGTAGCCCAGGCTGGCCTTGAACTCACAGAGATCTGCCTGCCCCTGCCTCCTGAGTGCTGGAATTAATGGCGTGTGCTACCACCGAGCTTTAACCATGAGGCTTCTCTAGCCCACAGCACTGGGGCTGCCCTTTTCTCTCAATGTCTTTAGAGATGGTGTCAAATGGAGGCCCCCTGCCCTGCCCCCACTCTGGATCAGCCACTTGTTACGGGAATAGCACTTGTCTTGAAAGTTTACTGATGGACACGCATGTTCGGTGCTGAAGTGATGAATGAGAAAAGCCCCCGTGCGAATGTTATGGCAGTGTGTCGCCTATCATCTCCCAGGCTTTATCTGGAAATTGGCAGATTGGACAGGGACCAGTCAACACTTGCTCTCCACAGCCGCTGTTCTGACATGTTTACCGTGAACAAATACATTCTGTTTTTATAGGGTGAATAATATCCTGAAAGGGCACTTTATAGTTTCTCATTGCCCAGTTTGAACTGGTCCCAGATAGCCTTAGTTTAAATTATTCCCATCTTTATTTAAAATGCCTCGTTAAGTCTTCAAAATTCACAAAGACGTTCATTAAGTCGTTCACAAAGCCGGCTTTCCTTTGAGTTTTTCCGTGGGTGTTTCTCATCTTCACACCACCTCCAGCTTGAAGACTTGTGCCTGGGGCCTTTGCAGCCAACTAGCAGACTTCACCCCGCCAGTAATCCTCAGATTGGACCCCAACAGGGCCTGAACTCCCGACCCGGTCCTTAGCGGTCCATGGGCAAACCATCCGCGCTCCCACTCCTACGGAGAGGTGTGTGAGAAAACCTTATCTGAGACACTGTCTAAGGAATATTCCAGAACAAATTGGAGCCGTGTAAACTCAGCCCTGGGAGGAACGACACTCGCTACAAGTTACAGGCAGTGCTCTAGGCGGACTTGCAGAACCCAGGGCCCTTCTGAGCCGCTCCGCCTTCCCCTGCCTCTGGTTTTCTATAGCTTCCAAGTCTTCCCTCTGAAAGCCGTTTTGTTCAGAGGCCATGGCAAAGTAGCTAAGAAGTTGTAGGTACTCAGGCTGGGTAGTGGTTGGCAGCAGAGGAACCCAAAGGAAGCGGGACTTCAAGCTCCGGATGGAGGTGCTCACCCGCCCACTGGAGACCTGACTGGTGGAAGCCAGCTCCGGGCTGTCCTTGGAGCCTGGCCGGCTCCACTTCGCTCTCTGTTCCCACTCGGTTCAGTTTAACCCCTTCACTTCGTCTTCCCTCTCCGTTCCGTGGCCTGAGCGTCTCTTCCCACACAACTTCTCTTCCCGTACTCTTCTAATACACCTGGAAAGCAGATTAGAGGAGGCTTTAGGGCCAGCTCCGGAATTCCATACGGTCGGCTAGAAGACAGTTGCTTCAAGTCAACCCTGCCTCCTTCTCAGAAGGGCAGTTTCCATGTGCAGATGGGGGATCTTCTTCGAAGGAAAGCACTTTGTAAGGAAATTGAGGTGGTGATGTAACTGTCGGAGATTCTCTTCTTTATATGGAATGTGTGGTGGCTCACCCCTGTATTCCAAAACTTGTGAGTTAGAAGAAGGAAGAGTGTGAGTTCAAGGTCAGCCTAGGCAACATAGCAAGACCCTGTCATAAGACAAGATTTAATAAAATAGAACAAAACCCTGGAATAAAATGGTAGGAAATGTATTTCACAGGCAGAGCTTGGTATTTAAGATGCCCCCTGTATTTTAGTATTACCGTTAAGAAGTTGACGATCTCACTGGGTGTAGTGGTGTGTGTCTCTAACCTCAGCACTTAGGAGGCAGAGGTGGATCTCTGTCTACATAGCGAGTTCCAGGACAGCCGAGCCACATAGTGAGAACTTGTCTCAACAACAACAACAAACAAAACAAAAGAAGGTAGAAGTATCTAATCCTTCTAGACCAGTTGATGCTTCTGCTAAATAGGTAAGAAGCCAGGTACCAGAGCCTGCCTGGACCTGATGAGGACCTGGCTCTCACGCACAGTCCATCCACAGGCTAGAAGCCTTGGCGTGGTCCAGCCTCACACCTGAGCTACAAGGGCATCTCTCAGGGAGGCAGCCAAGACATCCTGAAGGAGTTAGCTCTGGGGGCAGGACCCGAGTCAGCATGCAGATTTGGCTATGAATAGCCATTTGCAGACAATCGACAGAACTATGGAGCAGGGACAGAACAGGGCAAAGGGGCACACAGAAGGTGACTGTGCTGTGAGGGAAGGCTTGCAAATTCGGGAAGAACACACTGGAGAGATCTCTGGGGTCCTGCCCTCGAGGCTGACTTCCCAGGGATCCCACGCACCTGGGTTCTCTCACCAAACCTCACTGCTCAGGAACAACTTCGGTGAGTCTCGACTCCAGCTTAGAACCACTGTGGCACCTAGGAGAAAGTCTTTAGAGTCTTTGCATGGGGCCGCCAGAGAGGCTCTTCCAAGGGCAGGATGGGCAGTGCCAGCCTCAGCACCATCTTGAAGAACATGTGGCCTCTTCCTGGCGCTCTTCATCAGACGGCGGCTCGGCCTGAGTATCTTCTCTACTGCTGTCACTCTCTGAAGAGGCGACTTTGTGGGCCAGGAGCAGTGGCTCAGTGGTTAAGAGCGTTTGCTGCTCTTTCAGAAGAGGTCAGTTTGGATTCCAGTTACCACGCTGGGTGGCTCGCGACCATCTGTAACTCCAGCTGCAGGGATCCAACACCTCTTCTGGCCTCTATGGGGACTTAAACTCCTATGTCACACAGACACAGGCAAACACACATGATTAAAAATAATTTTTTAATCTTAAAAAATATCTTGGAGTTTTTTTTTTTTTCACTGAATAAACAGAACAGGTTTATTTGTTTGTTTCTCTGTTTGAATTAGCAATAGCTATCTTGTGGGGGGGGCAAGAACAAACCGTTTCATAATATTAATTTTTTTCTCAAGTTCCTATGAAGCACCCTGCCTTAACCACTGTTCTGTTGCTGTGGAGAGACACCATGATCAAGGCAGCTCTTACGAAGGAAAGCATTTAACTGGGAGCTAGTTTACAGTTTCAGAGGCTTGGTCCACTGTCATCATAGAGAGCATGGTGGTATAAGGCTTGGTACTGGAGAAGTAGCTAAGAGCTGAGTCCTGATCAAGAGGGCCTGGCCTGGCGTGAGCTTCTGAAACCTCAAGTTCACCCCCAGTGACACACTTCCTCTTGCAAGGCCACACCCACTCCAACAAGGTCACTGTAGGCAGATTTTTCTGTCCCGACAGCCAGTTCCCAAATCACGACAGAGACTTACTATTAATTATGGAAACTACAGCTTAGGCTTGTCCCACTAGCTCTTATAACTTAAATTAGCCCATTTCGCCGGGCGGTGGTGGTGCACGCCTTTAATCCCAGCACTCGGGAGGCAGAGCCAGGCGATCTCTGTGAGTTCGAGGCCAGCCTGGTCTACAGAGGGAGATCCAGGAAAGGCGCAAAGCTACACAGAGAAACCCTGTCTTGAAAAACCAAAATAAATAAATAAATAAATAAATAAATAAATAAATAAATAAATAACCCATTTCTATTTATCTATGTGCTACCACATTGTTGCTGGATTCTAATGGCTCCCTGGGGCATGGCATCAACAGTACAGACATGGAGAGTCAGTTGAAGTCAAACAACAAACTCATTTATTTAATAACAGAGAAGGCCTTATATACCCTCCTTCCAGCACCCAGTCTGTGTCCCAATCTGGTGGCATTGCATGCTTGCCCCTCATTGGCTGAGCATGATCAGGAGCTCTGACAGCACCTGTTGCTAGGCCCTCAGGCAGACTCCAGGTTGGATCATAAGGAAGTATGTTATGTGCATGCCTTGACAACTGGTCTGAGCCAATTTCCTTGACTCTATGGGCCTGTCCTATAATACCACATGACTTGTGGCATTTATCTGTCCTGCATGTCTTCCTCCCTCTCCCTCTGGCAGATGACTCCACCCTTCTTCTTCCCAGCATCCTCTGTGTCTGGCTGTCCTGCCTATACCTCCTGCCTAGCTAATGGCCGTTTAGCTTTTTATTAAACCAATAAGAAGATGCCTTGGTAAACACACATCTTCACAGTGTACAAAAAGATTATTCTACAACAAGTCACAGCCTCCTAATCCTTCTCAAATAGTGCCACTCCCCGGTGCCGAGGAGTTCAACTCTGTGAGCCTGTGGTGGAGTGGACTGTCATTCCTATTCACACCACCACACACCCCAGAGGTCAACTCAAGCGGGTCAGCTGCTTCGTGAGATGCAATGCTTGGCGGTCATCAGGGGTCATCTCAGCACCCACAGTGAGCCCTGCTGCAGGGACTTTAAAGCTTTAATTGGCCACTCCCCGTAACTTCACAAATAAAACAAAGCAGGACTACTATTGTAAACGGATGTTTCCTGTTCTGACCACCCAGTCCCAAATAACCAATAGCTGCTTCTCAAATAATTGACTCAGAGACTTAATGTAAATTACAATTGCTTGGCAGATAGCTCAGGCTCATTACTGACTAGCTCTTACACTTGAATTAATCCATAATTCTTATCTACGTTTAGCCATGTGGCTTGGTACCTTTTCTCAGCACGACAATCTCATCTTGCTTATTTCTGTTTGTGGGCAACTCTCTGACTCCACCCTTCCTCTTCCCAGAATTCTCCTAGTCTGGCTCTTAAGCTCAATCTCTTCCTGCCCAGCTATCGGCCAATCAGCTCTTTCTTTACTAACCAATGAGATTAATACATACTCACAGTGTAGAAAAGGATTGTTCCACAGCACTGTTGTCCTTTGCCTATAGAGACTCAGCTGCTGGGGTGTCTCAGTGTGGCCAGGGTGAGGCAGATGTGGAGGCCAGGAGTGTCTCTGGCCAAGTGTCTGCTTGGGGTTATTACCCATAAAGGCAACAGGTAAAATGTTTGTGTGACTAGGAGGCCATCTAGGGGAGGCTGAAGAGGTGAAGTTTGGAGTCTGAGATAATAATCAGACTCTATGAAGGATCTGCTTGGTTCTCACTCAACATCCTTTAGTAACCCCGAGGCCTAGGCCTGGCTTGGAACAGTTGAGTTTCTGAATGAATGAGCCAGCTGTCTGTGCTCAGGTCTTAGCTCTGCCAACTACGAGAAGTCAGCTCATAAACAAGTTCTGGGGTCTCCCTGGCCTTCTCTACAGCGGTTGCCATGAGCACGCTTGCCTCTGGCTTGTGACAGAGATGAAATGAGCCAGTGTCTGGCCCCGATCATGACATGCTCAGCCGCTGAGCACGGTGACTGTCCGGACTTATTGTTGGTTTTCTTTGGTTTGTTTGTTTCAAGACAGGGTTCCTCTGCGTAGGCCTGGTTGTCCTGGAACTCAAACTATAGAGAACTTGAACTCAGAGATCCGTCTGCCTATGCCTCCCAAGTGCTGGGGTTAAAGATGTGCGCCACCACTGCAGGGCTGACTGTTCTGACTTCTTTTTTATTCATGACGTTTGGGAGTTCAGGTATATGGTCTGTGAAGAACTGTCTCCATTAAGTTTATTGTGTTGGCAGCCACTTTGCCCCGAGCAGGAGTCTGCAAGCAGTTAATTCCGTGTTGGCTTGTCTGTTTCCTGTCAGTTGGACTGCAAGATCCTCTGCTTGGCTAGAATTAACTCAGCAGGTAAGGCATTTCTTGCCTGCCACAGAGAGCACAGAGAGCGTACACACAGACTCACCGGCCTGAGAACTCAGAGCCCTCCTAGCAAATCAGGAAGTGTCTGTCCCTCAGAAGGAGTAGGCTGGATGCCCGCGGTGAGAAGAAACGAGAAGGAAGGGGACGGAGTTTCAGAGAACTAACTTGTAAATAGAAGTAAAAGATAGGTAAGTTGAAAATTTTCCAAGAGTTTTGAGTTGCCTTAGCCAAGTTCCCCATTGCATTATAATTTTCACATCTCAGACTTCTCCCCTTCTCATCAGCCAGGTACACAATACAGGGGAGTTCAAATGTCATCATAGTCCCTCCCCTTTCTTTTCGCTTTCGTGGTTTTTGAGACAGGCTTCCGTAACTCAGGCTGTTTTCTGTTGTAACTGATGTTATCCTCAAACTATGGCTATCCTCAATAGACAGCGGAGGATTACCTCAAACCTCCGAACCTGCTTTCGCCTCCCAAGTACTCAGAGGTTACAGGCTGGGTATGGGATATGGTACTGGGATGGAACCCAAGGTTTCCCGTGTGCTAGGCAAGAACTCTACAGCCTCCTAAGGCCTTTGAGTGTAGGAAGTCATATTGTGTATACACACACACACACACACACACACACACACACACACACACACACACACACACACGTTACCCTAAGCTCTGGTTATTCTACTCCAAAAGAGAAACTGTTTCTTTACAACTGCTTCTCTTTAAACATGTTTTATCCGAAACAGTCCCTCTCTTCTTTTCCCCAGACCAAGTGGAATCCAGGGCCTTGCTCATTTAGGTAAGAATTATCTAGAAGAATTCGAACCCGAGGCCTGAAATAATATTTTTAACTTTCAAAATGTGTCAGTTAGCTACAGTTTGTTGAGGAAAAAGATCCTCTTCTGCAGCAAATCTGAGAAAAATAACCATTTTTAGACTGTATCAGGCAAGATAGCCTCCTTCAAAGATACCGTCTCAAGTTCACCACAGTAGCCTCACGTCTTTAAAATAGAAAAAAAAAAGTCAGAGGAGATTCCTGACTTTTCAATTCTATTATCCTTGGCATTTTGTACCGGTCTGGAGTTTCTCAAGTTTTGAGACAAAAAGCACATATTTAGACTTTTTTTTTTTAAGTTCTGAATGCCTTCGTCGTCGTCAGGGAACTATTTATTTTGCTTCTTTCCCTGCAGACTGCTAACGGCTCCCAGCCAGGGCTCAACCCAACCCTCTTGTGCCCCGCAGTCATCGCCGGCTTTAAAAGAAAACCGACTCTCTGGAATGCGTGCTGTGCGTGCACACGCCTGTCCCAGCGGCAGGCCCCACCTGCCGAGCAGGTAAACCAGATCCCACTGCGGCCTCTCCAGCCACATTCCAGCCGGCAAACTCTTCCTTTTTAATAGTTACCTGTCAAACAGGTCAGCCAGGCACTTGGGGCTGGTCCAAACGTGCGCCTGTTCCCACGAAACGCTGACCCGGCAAACCTTTGACCTTTCCACGGTTCCCGAACGCCCTCGATTATTTTCACCAGGGCTGACAGAGGTCCGCAGGATGCCTTCTAACTGGCTCGTGGACTCTCTTTTCTCCTTCCTCATAGATGTTGAAACTAATGATGAGCGGTGTGGGGTTTCTAGAGAAGCGCACCAGGGGTAATCCAAGATGACAGGAAGGCCCTTGGGGGAGCCGGGGCTCCTGATGTGAAACCCACTAAATCCTTCGTGGCAATCACAGGCTGTCCACCCTGCCCAAATGGAGACTAGATGGGAACTTGGTGAGTCAGAGGTGAACATGGCTTTCTTCTCCTTCCTGACCCTGCCTGGGCTGGCAGCCAAGACTGGCCCACATCTCAGCCCCCAAACAGCTCTACGGAAGGCCTTGGGCAGGTCCCCAGTGCTGTCTGGACCTCAGCCGACTTCTCCAGTAATAAAGTAAACAGCGCTCTCACCCAGAGTTCTGTGTGGCTTCGTTACTGGGGTGGGTGTTTTGTTTTGTTTTGTTTCTGTGCTGGACGGAACACAAGGCTGGCCAGGAGCTCTGCCCGTAGACTACTCCAGTCCCTAGGCCCAAACCTAGTCTTTTATCTTTTTGATGACATCCAGTCTAAGGAGGCATGGCACTAACATGGGAATGAGGTGGCCCTGCACTATCATCCTTTAGGTAGGGTACTGGGGCATCCTGGATCAGCTGAGGACTTTTGTTAAGTCACCAGGCGTGGGGACTTCCCTCAAGTCTGGGAAAACCCTGGGCTCCCCCTCTTGGGGACAGATGGGTTGAACACAGGTTGTCCTAACCATATACCCCCTCTGTACATCCCCTCAGGAGTCCATCCATCTTGAATTGCAAGAGGCAGGGTATGTTTGTTTGTTTGTTTTGGTAACTGATTCTCATTTTCATTCTGCCCAAAACAGATCCAAGACTATGAGGCAAGCCTTCTGGATCCAAACACTTCATCCACAGACACAAACTTGGGACCCAGAAAGGAGGCCTGAGCTAGCTCGTGACCTCTGCCAGTTGGGTTCTTTACTTAGGGGGCTATAGGTGAGGGAGAAATAGTGGCTGGAGACATCACTGTCACAGAAACAAGTGACATGGACAGGTGTCTCCAAAGTTGCTCCAGAGACAGAGTTTCAAAATTCCGGCTTCAGAACACAAGCCTCCCTGACGAGGTTGAGACAGTGCTGTGCCGTCAGGCCAGTTTGCTGGGATCTGTCTCCCCTCGGGCAGGACAGGTTATGCTATCAGAAGCTCAGGATCGAGTCGTGCGGAGCAGGAACTGGCACTTCCTGCTTGGTCTGTCCAGCTCAGACTTGTCCACCTGAGCCAAACCTGCTGGGCTGGCTCCCAGGAGAGAAAGAAAGCTCTCCAGGGCCCTAAGCTGACGGAGCCAGCAATCTGCAGGCCTGGTGAGCATCCTCTTCCTACCCGCCCCCTTTGCACTGGGTATCATGTCAGATGCCTAGCCGGCAAACGTTCTGGGTGCTGGTAATCCATGGGGCTGCTTGGTGCTGGTGCCGCAGGGTTGTGGGTGCTAAAGGGACCGTTGAGGTAGGTCGGCCTGGACCACAAGCTCTCCATCTGCTTGTGGAAACCGGGAAGGACACATAGACCACAGTGTTACTGCTTTAAGATAACATTGTTTTAAATGTGCATTGGTGTTTTGCCAGCAAATATGACTGTGTGAGGGTGTCGGGTCCCCTGGAACTGGAGTTACAGACAATTATGAGCTGCCATGTGAGTGCTGGGAATTGAACCTGGGTCCTCTGGAAGGGCAGCCAGTGCTTTTAACCAGTGAGTCATCCCTCCAGCCTTATGATAACTTTTTAAAAAGTATTTACTTAATAAACCTAATTAGTATTATTTATTTCCCTCCTACCAAATACAGACTGTCCACAAGTAATACATTATATGTTTGCTTTGATCAAGACCCAATTTTATTGCTTTCCTCTGAGTTTACTCCCTCACATACAGCTGTGGAACTCTGGACAAGTTTCCTGGACCTTCTGAGCCCACACTTGGTTATCAGCAAAAGGAGAACAATTGTCTCGTTTCTCTGACAGCGTCACTGTGAGGAATAAATGAAGCCAGGTTCTGAGCCTTACTTGGGGCTTGCACATAATAAACATCAAACGATCGGCCTATTTTTGACATTGTTGTTGCTATAAAACTTACCAAAATAGAGACCCATGTGACCCAGCTTCAGAATGGTATGCCATTCTGAAAACAACGGCAAAGGGCCTGATTTAAGCCTTGAGGTTTAGGGACGCAGCTCGGTTGGTGGAATGCTTGCCTCGGACGTGTAAAGTCGCGGGTTCCATGCCTAATACCACATACTTGGGGACAGCGGCACATACCTGGGAGGTAGAGGGTCATCGTGTGGCACAGTGAGTTAGAGGGCAGCCTAGGCTAATGGAACCCTGTCTCAAAAGCGGGGTGGTGGTCAAATTGGTCCACGCACCCCTTTCAGTTCCCGGCCGTTTTCCTGCTGAGGAAATACAATGTAACAGGGGAGCTGACCCCCGCACCTGCCGGTGGTGGCACGGGATGAGGGATTTGAAGCAATTTTAGCATCCAAGGCTACAAAGCATGACTAGAACAGCAGATGTGAAGGAGATGAGGAGTATGGTTTCAGGAATTAGGCTGTGTAGGACTTCCTCCACTGGCTCAGTTAGTCTGTTCGATGTGCATGGCTGTAGCCGCCCTCAGCTGAGCACTGGTTCCTTTTTACGCTTCCCTGGTGCCACCACACTGATCCCAAAGCAGGCCTTCATGAAAGAAAGACAGAGCATAAACACAAAGAATCTACTAACCGGGCAATCAGCTCCCCAGATCCTGAGATGACAGTTCTCAGTGTCCTAGCCTTTCTGAAATGGGCACAACTTGTGACTACCTGCAGCCTCCACCTGGCCTGTGGGGACGGCGGCTGATGGGCATATCAAGCATGGTTTGCTGGACATTTGACCCAGGGATTAAGACAGAAGCAGACCCATCAAGTTCCACAGAAACACAAGGCCTCTCATGAAGATCTGCCGGAGCCATAGTGACTGTGTCCAGGACATCCAAGGAATCACGGATCAGTCAGTTCTACTTCCTAGGTCTCTCATACGTGTGAACAGCCTACAACCTCATTGCTCCAACTCTGCGTAGAACACTACACTCAGCTTCTGGACAAACACAGTGACCTCTTGCCTGGTCTCTTCGCCGCGGTTCTGTGACCTTTGGCGTTCTTACTCAGGATGTCTTCGCAGACTCCCTGGTCTGTCCCTCTCTGCTCCAGGGACACTCATCCCTCTGCGTGGAACACCCTCTTCATCTAACTCTTCCCATCCTCACGCCTCTGCTTAGCTGCTTCAATCTGTAAGAATGTCTCTGCTCTCCGGCTCCGGGTCTGGGACTCCCTCCCAGCCTCTGAGTAGTATGCAGCAGGCCTGGGATCCGTCCTGGGCATGACAGGAGCCTGTGTCTGGTGTTATGCTTGACCACGGCAGCCCTCTAGCCTCTGTTTTCTTATTCAGCCTCTGTAGGTGTCCCAGGTTATGAGAGTGACCAAGCCTGATTGATTCATGAAGAGACATGCAAAGACTCGCCCAGGGTCATTTAGCTAGTACAAGGGTGAGATCACCTTCTGCTCAGGACGGATCAAGCCAGCGCTTTTTAACCTCACCAAGACACCACTCCAGGTGTGCTCTATGTATTCCAAATTAAATGGGTCGGGGCCCAAGGCAGTCTGTGAGTGAGGGTCTGAGTCTCCTGTGATGTTGATCCAATGGCTCTAGCTCCCTGAAGTTCAACTCCAAGCACACCTGTGTCTGCCTCTCAGGGGCTGCGTGCCCTTTGGGAACAGCTACTGTTTGTGCCACAGGAGGATGCCGTAATTACTTTTATAATATTCAACTTAAGGTTGCATTCTGAGAAATGTCACAATGACTGAAAAAGTTTGCACCCCGATGCACATCACTGCTTTCCAGTAGACTCTCCCAGTCAGAGGGTCTTCTGAGAGTACAGTCTGAGGGCAGTCTTCCACATGCCAAAATGTAAGGAGTGGCCTTAATGGCATCCTGTTTCTGTTTTTTACCTTTTATTTTTCAAGACAGGGTTTCTCCGTGTAGCCCTGGATTTCCTGGAACTCACTCTGCAGACCAGGCTGGCCTCAAACTCAGAGATCCACCTGCCTCTGCCTCCAAAGTGCTGGGATTAAAGGTGTCATCCCACCACAGCCTGGGGATTTTTCTTAAATATTCATGGCAAGAGAACTTGCTTAGTATCTCCAGGACTTATTACACTTATTGCTGTAGAATATGGTGTATTGCTGTGGGATGGTCTGTATGTCAAATTGCTCTGATTGGTCAATAAATAAAACACTGATTGGCCTGTGGCTAGGCAGGAAGTATAAGCGGGACTAACAGAGAAGAGAAAAGAAAGAACAGGAAGGCAGAAGGAGACACTGCCAGCCGCCACCATGACAAGCAGCATGTGAAGATGCTGGTAAGCCACGAGCCACGTGGCAAGGTATAGATTTATGGAAATGGATTAATTTAATCTATAAGAACAGTTAGCAAGAAGTCTGCCATGGCCATACAGTTTGTAAGCAATATAAGTCTCTGTGTTTACTTGGTTGGGTCTGAGCGGCTGTGGGACTGGTGGGTGACAGTGATTTGTCCTGACTGTGGGCAAGGCAGGAAAACTCTAGCTACAGTGTATATTCTACCATGTAACACATCATAAATGTGTTACATCATTTAAATCTCACACCAACACCTAATGCCACCTCTGTTTCTCAGTGAGGGAACTGGGGCCCAGAGAGGATAACTAAGCAGATAAGATGGACTTGCTTTTTTTGTTTTGTTTTCCTGTGTAATCACCGGGACTGTCCTGGAACTCGGTAGACCAGGCTGGCCTCAAACTCAGAGATCTGCTTGCCTCTGCCTTCTAGTGCTGGGATAAAAGGCGTGCGCCACCACTGCCCTGCTGTAAATATATTTTTAAATACATAAATACACCCTGCCCAGTCTTTATAATGTTCCTTGCATGTGTGTTTTCAGGGCTGACCATTGTCTGATCCTTTAACCTGGCTTTTGGTTTTGGACTTCCTTAGCCTGGAAGAATTTCTGTTATGATCTACCAGTATGAGAAGTAGTATAACCATTAACACTTTAGAAAAAACCAAGAAATGACCAAGGATATTGTAATTGCATTTGAGATTACTCAATGGACCCAGTCGGAAACTAGCCCTTCTACTGAAATCCAGTTTGAAAGGATTCCAGAGTTAAATAAAACTAAGATTACTAAGATTCTTACCCTCTTTCTGGCATGAGGAATATGTTTAATCTCTTTTTCTTTCTTCTTTCTTGTGAGAGCACATCTCCTGTTGCCCAGGCTGGCCTTGAACTTGCTATGTAGATGAGGATGACTTTGACTCCTCATCTGCCTGCCACCACCTCCCAAAGGCAGGGATTATATGTGTGCTACCATACCCAGTTCATTTTGTTTTTCTAAGACAGACTCTTGCTATGTAGCCCAGGCTGGCCTCATATTCACCTTGTAGCTTAGGCTGGCTCTGAATCTCCAGCAGTCCTCTGGCCCTAGCCTTCCATGTGCTGGAAGTACAGGTGTGTGACACTAGCCATTCACATATATTGTTGTAGTTCATTGTTATTATTACAAAAATCACTTGTCTTTACCTTTTTGGATATGGTAAAAATACCCATTATGTCAAAACAGGAGTAATAAGAACTATAATATAAGCCAGTCATGGTGGTGCACTCCTTTAATCCCAGCACTTGGGAGGCAGAGGCAGGTGGATCTCTGAGTTCGAGATCAGCCTGGTCTACAAAGCAAGTTCCAGGACAGTCAGGACTGTTAACTCAGAGAAACCCTGTCTCAAACCATGCTCCCCCCAAAGAACTACAATATGTATTTCATAGAACAAGAAGATATTTATTTATCCCAGGTAAACTCCCATGCAGGTCCACAGGAGATGTGAGAACAGAGGATCACTGTATGGCTCCTGTGTTTGGGACCTAAGGGCAATGTGGATGGATGTGGGAAAAGGGCTGCAGACAACCACAAGGCCTGTGTGAGTCAGTTTAACACACACTAGAGTCACCTGGAATGGGGGACCCTCAATCGAGGAATTGCTTCCATCAGATTGGCCTGTGAGCATATCTGTGGCCCATTTTTCTGGTTAATGATCGCTGTAGGAGGGCCCAGGCCACTGTGGGCAGTACCGTTCCCGGGAAGGTGGTCCTGGGTTATAGAAGAAAGCAGGCTGAGTGAGCTACAGTAAAGGAGTCAGTCCACAGGGTTTCTCCACGCTGTGTTCCTGCCTCAGGTTCCTGTCCTGCCTTCCCTCCATGATGGACTAGAACATGGAAGGTAAAGTAAGCCCTTTCTTCCCCAGCTAGGTTTTGTTGAGTGTTTCAACACAGCAACAGAGACCTAACGAGGACAAAGTTAACAGACCACACGTCACCACAGTGAGTGACATGGCTGAGGGTGAAAAATTAACACTTGCGATGAGTCCCGAATACAATAAATAAAACAAAGATACAGGCATTAAAAAAACTAGCAAAATACATTTACAAGGGTTTGTATAGGACTGAGCTATGGTTCAGTGATGCACACTCACCCAGGACTCCTGAGCCCCAGGCTACACAACATCAGTAACAAAACCCCAACGTGGACACACATTTATGCGGTCTACATTAAACAGGTAGTGAGTGCCTGTTGGGAAGGGATGCATGAAAAAGAGAATGGATACGTAAAACCAGAGAGGAGCTGTGCATAGGCCAGCGCTACTAAGTGATCAACACACCAATTCCACTCAACTCTGAGGCAGAAAAACCAGAGGTGAGACCCACGGCCGCCAGAAAAGGTTCTGTCCTGGTGCCCAAGCCTGCGGTTCCGGAGCCAGGTGTGGAGAGTGAGGTTAATGATTGCCAGGTGGGTTTCTTGAGCTATTTGGATGCACTCGGATGCTCTTTAGGCAAGAGGTTCTCAGCCTTGGCTGCTCATTAGAGACAGAGGAGGAGATATCCACACACACACACCACACACACACACACACACACACAGATCCCCACAGGTCCCACCCCAAAGAGTCCGCTTAAAGTTGCCTTTGGGCCCAAGAACAGTGTGTTCTCAGAGCCCCCAGGGGACTCTAACGTGCATCTAAAATTCATAACCATTACTGTCAGCTTTTGCTTTTCTTTTTCTAGCTGCAAATACCACATTCTTTGGCCCTTTCCAAAGCCACTGCTAAATCAGAATTTTTTTTTCCTTCTGCCAAATGTCCGTTTCATTATTAACAGAGAACATCAAAGATAACAAAATTCATCCAGTTATACACATCAATCATTTGCTGGGCTGCTTGTGTGTTTAGGTCTAGCACTGTGTAATCCTGGGGTGTACACCCACTAAGCAGTGTACGCAGATTGCTCCCTCCACGGTGGATCAGGGTGACATCCTGTTGCATATGACCCCTGAGTATTTACAGTGTGCAGTGTTCAGGACCCGAGTGCGTCGGCTGTGTTGGTGAACAAGACCAGCTTTCATCCCGTGTGTGACTTCCACGAAGTGTGACAGTTCTGGGCTGGGAGCTCACGCCAGGGCCCCTTGCACAGTCTTGGGGGAAATGGAGGGTTTGCTGGAGGAACTGGAATGTTAGCCTGAGTCTGAAGAATGAGAACTGGAGGTGGGCGGCGGAGAGTGGAGAACCGGGGACTAACAGGGCAGGGAGACCTTACCACGCTCTCTTACCACGCTCTCAGCACCACACAGGGGCGGGGTTCCAGGTGGAGAGACTGAGGTTCTCGTTACTTTGGTTGTGTAGCGCTGGGACTCAGGCATCCTGGGCATCACTGAGCTGCAATCCAGCCCTATACATGTTTTGTAATTTTTGTAACGTATTTTGTAGCTGTATTCATCTTTATTTATTGTGTTGTATTCAGGACTGGTTGCAACTGTTACTGTTTCACTGCGTCCATGTCGTCCATGTCACTGTGGTGGCCTGTAATTCTGCTACACCTTGTCCTAGGTAGGACTCTGCTGCTGTGTTACAACATTAGTCACAGAGGCTCGGGACACAAGCTGAGTAATGTTGACTTGGTCGCGTGGGGGATGGGCACCCAGTTGTCGTAAGTGGAACTTGGAAGCTCGTTCTCATAAGTGAAACGGACTGCAAGAGTCGACGCAGGAGACAGGCTAGGGGGCTGTTGTCTAGACCTAGGGGGCGGGGGACTTGGTGATAACTCAGATGGGGCCAGCAGCCTGTGAAAGGAGAGAAGTCTGAGAATGACGGAGGGGGAAAGTTACCTGGGTCCAGCTGAGCCAGAGGACCGGCCCCACTTAGAGGTGAGGCCACCTGCTGAGACAAGACCAAGGAGAGCTAGCTGGGTGGTAGGAGGCGAGGACTGTGTTTTGAACATGCTAGTTCAGATGGGCTGGTGCTTCTGTGGTGATATCCATCCTAATCTGCTGGTTAGCCAAATCTCAGGGGCAGAGAGGAAGAGAGCAAAGCCAAAAAGCACCCTGGAAACTGTCTAAAGGTTGTTGGGAGATGGACCTTCAGCTCAGAACACTAGAAAAGAACGGACTAAGCAAGGACAGTACGAAGAGTGAGCTTCTAGAAGCATCTGGCCCCAGCCAACCCAAGCTGTCCTGTCAAACATAAACAATCTCTTGTCTTTGTCCCCGACTCCAGTCTTTGTCTGGACTATAGACTCATGAGGCAAAGAGATGTTATCCTAAGGAATTACATTTTGAAACTGTAAATCCCCCAAGGCAGAGGCAGTAAATAAGTATGACGTTAGAAGGTCGGGAAACAACCCAGTGGTCAAAATGAGGACCAGCTAAACCTGGAAGACTGAGTACCATGAAGTACCCCTCAGGATACTCAACCAAGCAAGCATCTCACTGTGGCTCACTACAGTCATCACTTTGGTAGCTGAGAACGAGAAGGTATTTGGTTCCCAGCGCCAGGAAGCACCATCTCTAGGGAGAGCCAGTCTGCCTTTCTGAGCATCCGGTTCCTGTCTGTAAAGTGGAGTGAGCGGTGTGAGCCTCGCCTGCTTCTGTGTGAAGTGGAGTAGTGTGAACTTCACCTGCCTCTGTGTGTGAAGTGGAGTGGTGTGAACTTCACCTGCCTCTGT
The DNA here is from genome assembly GCF_004664715.2 of Peromyscus leucopus. NCBI lineage: Eukaryota > Metazoa > Chordata > Mammalia > Rodentia > Cricetidae > Peromyscus > Peromyscus leucopus. Next base: position 44,779,702 of record NC_051080.1, read on the forward strand.
GTGTGAAGTGATGTGAACTTCACTGCCTCTGTGTGTGAAGTGGAGTAGTGTGAACTTCACCCGCCTCTGTGTGTGAAGTGATGTGAACTTCACTGCCTCTGTATGTGAAGTGGAGCAGTGTGAACTTCACCCACCTCTGTGTGTGAAGTGGAGTGGTGTGAACCTCACCTGCCTCTGTGTGTGAAGTGGAGTGGTGTGAACTTCACCGCCTCTGTGTGTGAAGTGGAGCGGTGTGAACTTCACCCGCCTCTGTGTGTGAAGTGATGTGAACTTCACCTGCCTCTGTGTGTGAAGTGGAGTGGTGTGAACTTCACCTGCCTCTGTGTGTGAAGTGGAGTGGTGTGAACTTTACTGCCTCTGTGTGTGAAGTGGAGTGGTGTGAATTTCACCCGCCTCTGTGTGTGAAGTGGAGTGGTGTGAACTTCACCTGCCTCTGTGTGTGAAGTGGAGTGGTGTGAATTTCACCCACCTCTGTGTGTGAAGTGGAGTGGTGTGAATTTCACCCGCCTCTGTGTGTGAAAGTGGAGTGGTGTGAACTTCACCTGCCTCTGTGTGTAAAGTGGAGTGGTGTGAACTTCACCCGCCTCTGTGTGTGAAGTGGGGGTGTGAACTTGCCGGCTGCCATGTGTGAAGTGGAGCAGTGTGAACTCGCCGGCTGCCGTGTGTGAGGTGGAGAGGCACATGCTTCACCTGCTGCTGTGCTCTGCAGCTCATTCCCCATCCACTGAACATGTAGGAAGCACCTCTACATACCAGACGCGATTCTGGACTCGGGCTATGCAGCTGTACACGGCCCAGAGGCCTATGTGCTCCTGAGGTTTGTCATCTGGTGAGAGAGAGACACAGGGATGAGGTTCAAACGCTAATGGTGCCACTGCCCCTGTGCCCCTGTGATCAGCACCGTGAGAAGGAAAAATCCGTGAGGTCAAGAAGGGCAGGGGACACACGAGCTGCTCAGGAAATGGCACCCAACAGCCGGTCTTCCGTGGGGAAGGCGTTTGGTGGGGCCGCATTGGGCAGAGCGGGAAGAGATGTTTTATCTTCACTGTTTGTGGAGGCCTTCGCTGCTGTTTTCTGCTCCTGGGAACCAAGGAGCTGTGGTACCTGATTTCTTCCCCTTACTGAGAGGGCTGGAGAGACGGCTCTGTGGACGGTTTCTTCTGGCCTCTGTGGGCACCTGCATGCAGCTGGCGCACACGAGCTCATGTGGCCACACACACACACACACACGTACATACATATAAATAAAATGTAAGTGCCGGGTAGTTAGGGCTGGATGTAGAGCTTGTGGCAGGCCCGCCACGAGGTGAAACCTCCAGCCTGGCCCACAGCACCGCGCAGTAAACAAACAGCACCATGAACTGGTCTTAGTCAGCACATCCAACTGTGGAGGGAGAAGGGGGCAGGCCACAAAGAAAGGGGCCTTGATTCCAGGCCTTCAGTGGGAGAGAGCTTCTCCAACACGTCCAAGGCCCTGGGGTTGATTCCAAAAAAATCACGACACAGAAGCTCATTCTTGAACTTCCTCCATGGAAAAGCCAAGGTTCTCTCAAGGTTTCCTCTGCATGTGTTCATTAATTAGAAATGCCATAAAGGCGTTTTGCTGGTGATGGTAATCTGTGTACTAGATTGGTGCCATTTTTAAAAAAAAAAAAATTGGAGCAATAGTAACGCAGTGATGACTCATTTGGAAAGAGACTTTGCCAGTGTGAGCTGGGAGTGAGTAGGAGAGGTATTTTACAGCTTATCAGCCAAATCACTGGTAATAACCACTATGGGGATCGCTTGTCCGCTGCAGCCTGGATTAGACACCCTCTCCAACAATGTGATATACTAACGTCAGTTTACAGGAAAGGAGATCAGACTCAGGCTTACCAGCTCACTAAAGGTCTCAGAATCATGAAGTGTCCAGGCCTTAATTTCTCAAAGTTCTCACCACACTAAGCTGCCATGAGAAGGGGCCGGGAGTTGAGGTGTCACACGTCTTTAATCCCAGCTCTCGGGAGGCACAGGCAGGTGGATCTCTGTGAGTTTGAGACCAGCCTGATCTACAAAGCAGATGCCAGGACAGCCAGGGCTACACAGAGTAACCCTGTCTCAAAAAACCACACACACACACACACACACACACACACACACACACACACACACAAGAAAAAAAGGAAAAAAGAAAAGAAATGTTGTTCCGCACAGCCACGTCTGTTTGCAGCCCCTCTGGTCACACACCCATGTGGAGTGAGGGACAGCGTGACCAGGCCCAGCACGGAAGAGGAGCCGGCACAGTAGCCAACCTGGGCCTGAACAAACACCACCAGAAAGGGATGGGCAGGGCAGGACAGCTGTGGTGCTCTGCCAGAGTAAACCTGTGCTGGGTGTGTAGTGCATGTGTGTGCATGAGAGAGAGCGTGAGCAACAATTTCTGTGTGTGGGAGGGAGACAGTCTGTTTGCGTGTGGACGTAGGATTGCCAGTGAACTGGTGTGGTTTTGCACGTAAATACGCCAGAGAACAAGTGTGATAGGAGTGTGCGTGTTGTGGTCGTGGTCTGAGAGTGTGCATGCTTGTGTGTGGTGTCTGAGCCTGTGTGCATGGCTACATGCCTGTTCAAAGAGGCTTAAGTCAAAGGTGGTTGGCTGTCCTGGTTCCTCGGAAGCGCATCGGCTCCCGCCTGACTTGAGCCCTGGAATCTTTTTGGTTGTAGTTTTCTTTAGGAGGTGGGCACAGAAGAATCACAGTCCCAGTGTGACTCTGAGCCACTAATCCTGGAGAAAAATTCCTACACCCCAGCAGAGCCCTTCTCAATTAGCAATCATAACACCTGGAGCTTTGAACACTTTGTATGTTTTTCTTTCTCTTCGAGTTTACTCTGGTAGCTCCCCTAACCAGCCAAGTTCAAACAGCCTTCTGTCCGGCAGCCATGAAGACAATTCCCCTCAGCCTCAACTCCAGGCACACATAACCAGACAGAAGAGGGAGTCGGCCTCCACCCTCTCCTGCTGTGTGTGCTCTCCATGTGTGGTTTCGGTTGTGTGTGTGTGTGTGTGTGTGTGTGTGTGTGTGTTTGTTTTGGTTTTGGTTTTAATTTTTTGAGACAGGGTTTCTCTGTGAAACCCTGGCTGTCCTGGAACTCACTCTATAGACCAGGCTGGCCTTGAACTTGAACTCACAGAGATCCACCTGCCTCTGCCTCCCGAGTGCTGGGATCAAAGGCACGCTCCACCCCTGCCCAGCGTGATCTGCCGTTCTACAAACCACGCTTTTGTGGCAGTGTGATGTGAACAGCCCACTTCCACACAACTCTCGCAAAGCCACAGAACGCTCAGATGAAAATCAACACATGGTTGTGGGGATGGCTTGGCAGGTAAAAGCGCCTGATCCAAGCCTGACACCCGGGAGCAACCCCTGGCGCGCGTGGTAGAAGAGAACTTGCTCTTGTAAGTTGTACACATGCAGTTTTTCCTTTTTTTAAGAAAGTCATCCCAAAGGAAGAGAATGAGGCCCCGACGCTTGCCCTGCATTGCTCCACTTGGGCTTATGGGGACACGGAGCTGGTAGCGTGCAATGCCGGTAGGAATATGTCTCCAGCAGCTCCCTCGAAGAGCAGTCACGGAGCCGGTGCCAGGCCTGGATTCAGTCCCCAGTACTGGGAGAAGAGAGGGTTGGGAGGGAAAACGACACTCTGTAATCTATTGTGCAGTTTACTTTCATCTGAGCCTCAGTTTCCCTCCTCAGTTAAGACAACAATGATGGTAGGACTACCTGATGAGACTGAGGAACAAAACAGTGTTTAATAGCGCACCGGGACCCAGCGAGTTGTCCTGCTGGGCTGTTGGTTTCCGCTGGGCTGGAATTTGAATTACACTTCCTTTGCACGCTGTGATTTGACAAGGCCCTGATCTAGGGGGATTTTTCACTTTCTATAGTCCAATGGGAAGAGAGAGGATGTGGGTATCTTATGGAATTCTGTGTCCAAGGGCCTCCTGCAGGGGGATTGCCCCTGACTTGTTTCCCCCACCTCCTAGTTTTGGCTTTGTCTCCAAGTTCATTTGCATGGGTTGTTTTGGCCAGGGCCCAGTGACCACCGTTCACAGCTAAGCCTAGCAAATGCTTGTTGCAGGCTAGCCCCAAAGCAACTGGAGGCCTGGTCCTTGGAGGCCTCTGGGCCCTTCCTAAGGTTCTCTTGAGTTCTGTTGATCTCTGAAGAACAAGAGACCTCGAAGAGAACACTGGGAGCCTGCTTGTCAGACACAGCCTGAGCGCAGACACCTCCACTGAAGTACCTAGATGCCGTCATCAGAGCGGACGCCTGAGTCTCCACGATACGTGAGAGGTGACTTCTCATCATCGGTTCTTCAGAGACCTACAGACCTCAAGCAGACTGCAGAAAGAGGCCCAGAGGTCTCTCGTCTGTTCGCTGCGTCCCTCGTCTGTCTCACCTGGTCTGTCCCTCACACGGCAGGCACCGAGTCAACACTCACTGGCCCGGTGTGGTAAAGGGGCTGTGTCCTTCTTCCTGTGTCAGCCTGGCTAAGACCCGTGGGCTGGCTCAGCGTGGCTGGTCCTGCGGATGGCCCTTCGGCCTAACTGGTGGTGGTGTTTGGGTTTCTGTTCCCTTCTGCTCTTTCCAGCCGGCCTACTCATAACTGAAAGCAACTTTGGAAAGAGTTCGGCTTCTAAGGTGTTCGAATCTACCGGGCACAAATGCTGTCCTAGCATTTGTAGGCAGATTAATAGCAATATTTAGTATTTCACTTTCTTGAAACCAGCAGCTCGAACCCTGGATCAACCGACTGATGTGCCCAGGATTGGGGTGAACACGCGACTGAGCGAGCATAGTAATCAAGTCTTCTGATCAGTCTCAGTTGCCTTCCATCAGACGACGTGGCCTGTTTGGGGCTGGTTACAAGACGGTCCACAGGTGCTGGCATACTGTGTGTCTCAGTGACTGTGACAGAGGTGAGCAAGAGAGAAGAGCATAGGGAAGTCACATGATTGGTTTTGTTCACCCTGGAGCCACAGTCGGGTTTAATTCTCGGCATTTTCATTCATGATCAGAGTGTAATAGCAGACCCACTATTTTTACACACACACACACACACACACACACACACACACACACACACACACACTTGTCTAAAGGACAGAGGGGCTTTTCTCTAGAGCCAGCCCCCCCCCCCCCCCCCCCCCCCCCCCCCCCCCCCACACACACACACACAGCTTCCACACTGAAGGCATAGAGGCATACCTGCTGCCTGATGAGGACAGGCAGGACAGGAGGGTCAGCAAGGCCATCAGCAGGTAAACACAGGCTGTGTCCGACAACAGACCAGAAGTGTTCTGAGTTGGCTGTGGCTTGCGTGGCCCCTCTAGTGACAATTGGAGGGGTCTGGCCCCGCTCCGACATCTAGATTTCTCCTGAGTAGTAGTGGATTCTCCCAGGCTTCCAGCAAGGGGCCATTCCTTACACTCTCGTCGACCTTGCTCTTCCCCTGCGTGTGTATTTAATTCGGCTAATGAAAGCTGAACACAAAAGCGGGCACCTCTCCTTGTCCAACAGGGAAGGAGGGTGTGAGGGTGACATGTCACCCCTTTGATCACCAGGGTTGATTTAGCTGGTCTGGCTGGCTGGACAGATGTCCCCTTCCCCTCACTGCTCCATGTAAGTCCCTCCCGAAGCTGCACCCTCCACTGAAAAGGACCTTGCCCAAATAGAGGAGGACAGTCTTCAGTCAAGGGTGTAGAGTAGCTGTGCTTCCCTCCAAAACCTCCAAAGAAGTTCTCAAATGAGGAAGGAATTGGGATCCTAAAATGTGTGTGGGGGTAGGGGGTGGGGTGGGGGGCAGTTGAGGGGTGGAGGGTGGGGGAAGTTGTGGGGATGTGTGATGTGGGGTGTGTGTGTGTGTGTGTGTGTGTGATGTGTGTAGGGGTATATAAGAGTGGTATGTGGTGTGTGTGTATGTGTGTGTGGTGTGTGTGTATGTGGTATATGTGTGGTCTGTGGGTATGTGTGTGTGTGTGGTATGTTGGTGTGTGTGTGTGTGGTATGTGTGTGGTCTGTGTGTATGTATGTGTGTGGTGTGTGTGTATGTGGTATATGTGTGGTCTGTGTGTGTGTGTGTGTGGTATGTGTGGTGTGTGTGTGTGTGGTATGTGTGTGGTCTGTGTGTGTGTGGTGTGTGTGTGTGTGTGTTACATGTACATGTGTGTGTTGTTTATTTATATTTGTTGATGTCCAGGGCCTCACACACACTAGGCAAGCTTTGAACTACATTCCCAACTCAGCAGATAATATTTGCTTTCTATATCAGGTAGTATTTGATGTTAGGTCCTGATTCTCCTTCTTACCTCTTTCTTTCAAGTTCCTACTTACCTCCTCCAGTGCTATTGAATAATAAAGAAATTAGTAACCATGAAAGGCTAGAAGAAGACAGAGAAGGAAAGGGACCTTGGTGATCATAGAGCATAAACCTCCCTTTAACAAAACAAGGAGATTGGGGTCTAGAGCCTGATGATTGTTAAGGACAGAAGAATTTGCACATAAGAAAATCTAGTTTGAGGCCAGCCTAGTCTATATAGTGAGACCAGGCCAGCCAGAGCTACACAGTGAGACCTTGTTTCAAAATCAAATCTATATTAATCTAATTAATAGCTCCAGTTTCGGTTGTTTGAGAGAACCAAAGAGCAAATCTACTTTGAATTCCAGATCTCCAGAGTGCCCAGGTTCTGAACCTCCGCAGTCTACAGATGGTCCCTAGGTTCTGAACCTCTGAAGTCTACAGATGGTCCCTAGGTTCTGAACCTCTGAAGTTTACAGGTGGTCCCTAGGTTCTGAATCTCTGCACTCTACAGACGGTCCCTAGGTTCTGAACCTCTGCACTCTACAGATGGTCCCTAGGTTCTGAACCTCTGAAGTTTACAGGTGGTCCCTAGGTTCTGAATCTCTGCACTCTACAGATGGTCCCTAGGTTCTGAACCTCTGAAGTTTACAGGTGGTCCCCGGGTTCTGAGTCTCCACAGTCTACAGACCTCCCCAAAGGGCTTTTGCTAAACACTTCTACCTGGATCCACTGAATGCCCATCTCTGGGGCCGAGCCTGGACAACTGCTCTTTTTTATTTTATTATTGTTGTTGTTTAATCACCTTCGGGTAAAGCCAGTGTATTAAAGGCTTAAAAGCACTAGCTTGGTCCGTATTTAGACTCTGGTGGAACACGGCCTAGGTAGTACCGAACCAACCCTCCCCGGTGACTGGACCAGAAGAGTCTCTCATCCACCAGTAGTTAGAACGACAGTGAGTGGCGTACCCTCCCTGTGGATGAGGAGCAACTGGCTCTGAACATTCTGTTTAAGAAGATGCAGGAGGTCCAGGAAGAGCTGCCTTGCAGAAGAGTTTGAATGGTATCTCTCCAATTAGGACAGGCATTTCAGACCGCTAGGTTTCAGCTGTCCTACCTCTCATCCCAACCAGGATAGCAGGCTGTAAAACAGTCAAGTGTCAGCACTCAGTCAACAGAAGGAAGGAGCCTCAGCCTCGTGCCCTCTGGCAAGGATAGAGGCATCCCAGGAAGGAAGAGGTATGGGAGAAAGGGATGCTGTCTTCCCCTTCTGGTCCAGGACGCCTTCACACATTAAGTAAACAAACAGCCATTTGAATCCCTTTGGTGCTTGTGAGGAATGATAAGGATCAGCCCTATAGTGGTTTTAGGACAGAGAATTACATAAAACATAAAAACATTTTGTCCCTTTGAATAAAATCAGTTTGAATGGATCAAAAACAATGTTTAAAGCCTTGATATGGATGGAGCAGAAAAAAAAAGTGGGGACTGGTGTTAAATGGGTCATTTGGGACGTTTGCTTGCTGTAGGAAAAGGAAAAACAGGGAGCCCACAGGGTAAAGTTCCACAGCTGAGGCACAGGACTCCACAGCTTGTGAGTTCGGGAAGCTCCTAAGAAGCATCTTCAAGCAGTGACTAAAGCCTCTGTACCCAAAGACCATGGCCACAGAAGGGACCTACAGTTGGGAGTCTCCCACACTCCTAAGCAAAAAAGCAAGTACGTTGACGGTTCCTGTGACCTGCATGGAACTGACTGTCACCCAGGAGCAGATGTTTGAAAAAGGATGACTGTGGCATGTGACCTTGCCTTGGGTGCTGAGGTCTGCAAGCTGTGTGCACTGTCATTATGACTCAGTCCCTTCTGCACATTTCATAACACACAGGAAGACCGAGGTGCAAACCCCCCCCCCATTCCTTTATTCTGGCCCTTGTTTTTCCTTCGGAGACGTCCGCTAATGACAAAGGGAGTGAGCAGCCAGAGGAGGGCTCTCCACCCCAAAACCCTTTGTGCCAGCATGGGCTGGAGTCAGGGAGGGGCCAGGCTCACCTCAGGCAGACAGCCCCTGCAGGGGCAGTTCTGGGGGGTGAGAACTGAGGGTGAGCCAGATCTGAGCAGAGACAGTGGCCAAGGTTTCTTAACTTTATTTGAAGTTTACAACAGAGCGGGACAAAGATGTACAGTCTTTATGCATTTTTACAGTGGCCATGCTTTCTCAAGCCCTAGAGGGAGAGCAGAGAACTGAGTCTTCTTACACAGGAGGCCCTTTACAAACACTTCAACTTAAAACCCAGCATTCTGATCCACCATGGTCATCACTGATCCCTCTTATGGCGGTGGGAACACTAACGGCCAAACAGATGAGGTGGCTTTTCCACACAGCAAAAGCCACGGAAGAGCCACATTTCAAGCCTAAGTGCGCCAGGTTCTAGAACTTCCCTTTTTGGTGTCAGTACATACAACATAGTCTCTTCTGCACACACACACACACACACACACACACACACACACACACAACACACACGATGAATGTCTCAGAAGATAAGAGCACTTGCTGCTCTTTCAAAGGACTGGGGTTCAGTTCCAGCACCCTCACGCTGGCTCCAGTCCCAGGAGAATATGATGCTTTTTCTGACTTCCCCAGGCACCAGGCATGCGCATGGTACACAAACATGCATGCAGGCAAGACACTCATACTCACAAAATAAGTAAAGGTTAAACTCATAAATAAGTGATTTAAAATGTAAAGAGCTGTGTGTGCACACGTGTGGAGGTGTGCACACACAGTGAGAGGACAGCTGCGGGGAGTTGGTTTTCTCCTTCTCCTGTTAGGCCGGGACCCTCTCCTTGTTTCTATGTAGCCCAGGCTAGCCAGCCCAAGAGCGTCACCACCTGATGATAAATAAATCTTAAAACTAGATGAACCTGTGAGAGAGCACACCTGTAATGCTACTTCTCCTAAGGGGAGGCAAGACCTGACGACGCACATCTTTAATCCCAGCAGATCTCTGAGGCCACCCTGGTCTATAGAGTGAGTTCTAGGACAGCCTGGGCTATACAGAGGCACACTGTCTCAAAAAATCAAAAACCAAAAATAAAAACAAAAAGAAAGGTTGTATAATGATTCCTTAGCCGAGTTAAAAAACACAGGGCGTTTCACTCCTGAGTTCACAGCTGACAACAGAGTCTCCAGGAGGTGTCTGCTCTCGTGTTTGTCGCGACAGTATTCACAATCGCTTACATACAGTAACAACTCCGATGTCCACAAAATAAACTGAGATTTATGGGCTGGTGAGGGGGCTCAGGGGGCGACAGGTGCTTGGTGCTGAGCCCGACAGCCTGAGTTCCTGCCCGGAGCCACACGTGGCTGAAGGAGAGAAACTTTCCACATGTCTTCTGAACTACTCCACGCGTACTGTGTACCCCCTCAACAAACAAATGCATGTTAAAACAATAAATAAATAAAAGAAAAAGGAAGAAAAATAAAGGGGGAAAATAGATTCAGTCCTCAGAACAAACAAAAAATGGAACAAATATGGTGTGATTATAATGAAATTTTTTTATATTCTTCAACCTTGAAAAGGGAAGTTCTGTCATGAGCTGCAACATGGACGGATGCTACAGACATGAGGAGCGATACCTTTGTGATTCCTGTTAGGTGATGTGGAAAGGACAAAGCTAACAATGGTTGCCAGGGCTGAGGGGGAGGGAGAAACGGGGAGCCATCTTTTAATGGTACAGAACGTCCATTTTGGAAGATAGGAAGGAGTCTCAGAGCTGGATTAGAGATAACTGACCACATGAACATGCATAATACAACAGAACTGTGTGCCCTTAAAAACACACCGAAATGACAATTATTATGCTACTTTTTTGGCACAATAAAAATGTTTTTAGGAGAAACATGTCAATAGTGTTGCACACCGCCTAACCAATGTGGCCAGAAGGCCCTCCCTGTGTGAAAGTGGAGCCAGCAATCTGCCGGGTGAAGCCTGACTCATCCATTTTTCTCTGGACTTGGAAGGAAGGTGACCCCACCTCTCTCATCCATTTTCTCTGGACTTGGAAGGAAGGTGACCCCACCTCTGGCTTTGACAGTTCTGTCAAACCTGGCCCGAAAGCAAGGCACAGACTGCTGAATGCTCAGTGGGCTAGAAAACCAGGGCGGCCTGGCTGAGCCTGCATCAGCAGCCCCAGGAAAAAAGAGGGAAGCTGGAACGGCAGAGGAGGCTGACCACTGAGCCCAGCCTCCAGCTTCAGCCTTGTGGCCACTCAGAGCGGTGGCACCTATAGTGAGCTGTACACATCCAAGGGTTCTTCTGTACCTGCCCGCTCAGTCCGGCAAGGATCAAAAATATTCCAGAGGAAAATCCTGCCTCCGCACTAGGCATGTGCATTTTTCTTGCCATTTCCTAAACAATACACTATTTACACATTTACATCGTAGACTATTAAGTCCCTAGAAACTATTTAGAGATCTTATGAAGTATACAGGAAGATGTGTGTTGGCTACACGCAAATACTAAGGTATTTTACATAAGGAGTGAAGCCTCCGAGGTTTGGGAACTGGCAGGGGGTTGGTTGGAGAGTTCGGAAACCGTCCTCAGGTGGCTGCAGAGGAATTACCCCAAGGCAAGTGTTGCTGATCCCCGACTCCCAGCAGAACTTACTCTGCCCAAATGAAATTTCCACAGGAATGAGCAGCTCCTGAAAGCCGGCTCTCTCAGCCTATCCGGATCCCCCCAGCCAGTGGATTGGCAAACTTCACAGAGAGCTGTTTCCGAGGACAATTATCTGTCATTATCCATATATTACCTTACCCTTTTAATTAGATGATAATGCCCAGCGTAAACAAAGGCTGCTCCCGGACTCCAGATGTGCACAAAGCAGACCTGTCCCTCTCTTCTCCTTCCCAGGGTTCTTTGCACTGATTTACTCTGGTTTCCCAGGTGTGGAAAAAGTAAACACAGTCTTGTTTAGAGTCTGTCCTGCAATTTCTTTGGACAAAACACAAGAAAGTACCAGAAAGTGAACTCCAAAAATCCTTGTCCAGGGCTACAACAGTCTTAGTGAATGCTAACAGAAGGGTTTAAAAATAGACAAAAGCCAAGAGAAAGCCTCCACAGACTTGTAACAAGAGAGATAAGGAAATATTTGTCTGTTTTCCATTGCTTTCTATGTCCATGGGATTTTAAAATTCATGTTAAATTTTAGCTAAGTAGGTATTCAGGTTGTTACAAACAGGGCCCCTAACGGCAGAGTGAATTTTCCAGTTACACTAAATTGATGCAGGAACTTTATGCCATATTAAATTTCTGAAGTCAAGATGAGATGACACACACATTAGCGACTTAGAAATATTAATTCAATTAAAAACAAAACAAGCTGGGTGGTGTTGGCACACACCTTTGATTGCAGCACTTGGGAGGCAGAGGCAGGTGGATCTCTGTGAGTATGAGGCCAGAGCCTGGTCTACTAGTGAGCTCCAGGACAGGAAGGACTACACAGAGAAACTGTTTTCATAACCAAAACAAAAACCAACCAAACAAAACAAACAAAAATCACATACCTTAGTGATGCTTAGCCATGTGTGTATGTGAGATATATATGTGTGTGTGTTCTATAGTGAATCATATACAGCCATCTGGTGAGAGCCCACCTATCTCCAGGGAATGTGTCAATCACTCCACAGGGCAACAGGCCCTCACTGGACCTTGCCAGTCTGTCTCTGAACCACCTTTTAGCATACAGGGATCAGGGCATAGGCATACTAGAACAGACCTTCCTCTTGTTGATTCCAAATGTTGCTTTGAGGTTCAGATTGAGCAAGATTTATTATGGGTTTAAAGATGGAGGGCAGAAAATAATCTGAAAGAGAAGTGTTAAGGGTTGTTGTCAGGAGTAGTTACTGTTACAGTAACTACTGAAAAGATTCTGTTATGTTTTTAGTAAGAAAAATTAGGAAATGAGAAAATACTCCCAGCATAGATAGCTTCAAAACATCCTATTGAAAAGTTTTGACACCCAGATAAGCCTCTTCATCAATGCAGCAAGCTAAATCAGATCAAATCAGACCGAATTAGAAAAAGCCCCAGTTTAATGGGTAAAGTGTTCCTGGGATTCTCTATCCCCCCAAAGAGGAAACAGGGACAAGGGACTGAAAAACCACATGTCTGTTTTCTGAGGTGCAGCTTAAATACCCTGTGAAGTTGTCTTGAGCATCTCTGAGGGAGGAGCCATGTTTGGCAGGACTTTCTGAGGGCAGGGTCTGGGCAGAGAGATGGGGCTTCCGCCAGAGACAATCCCGTAGGTTGTCCTCCGACCTCACACACCTGCTGTGGCAAACCACTGCCACCCGAAAATAAATAAACAATGGTAATGCACACATATTTGAGTTGATTGTAAGTATTGCACACATAAATCTTTTAACACCCATATTTTCATTTGATCCATAAGAAATTCAGGCTGGGATGAGATTCCTGGGCTAGAGGACCTGGTCACTTTACGATATGGCAAGATGGCTGACATCGGGAACTGAAAGGGGGTAAAGATTTATTTCAGCTCCTGGTTTCAGATGCACAGAGCATCATGGCAAGAAGATACACACAACACACACACACACACACACACACCCACACACGAGATAGATAGATAGATAGATAGATAGGTAGATAGATAGATAGATAGATAGATAGATAGAGAACATGTAACTAGTCTTTTTCTGTCCCCTCAGCCAGCTCCCAATGACATGGAGACTTCTTATTAATTATGAAAGCTCAGTATATAGCTTAGGCTTGTTCCTAACTAGCTCTTATAACTTAAATTAACTCATTTATATTAATTCATGTTCTATCATGTGCATTAACTTCTCTTCCATCTTGCACCTTCTGTTTCTTCTCTGCATCTCCTGGCATTTCCTGTGCCTTAATTCCTCCTCTTCTTCCTTTCTCTCCCCAGAAAATCCCACCTATACCTCCTGCCTATCTACTGGCCATTCAGCTTTTTTTTTTTTTTTTTTTTGAGACAGGGTTTCTCTGTGTAGCTTTGGAGCCTCTGCCTCGAGTGCTGGGATTAAAGGCAATGCACCACCACTGCCCGGCTCCGGCCCGTTCAGCTTTTTATTACACCAATCACAGCAATACATCATCACACAGTGTACAGATATCCCACAACAAGCGCTGCTGTACTAGATGGCTTTTTCTTGTATTACTCAGGGTTCTCTAGGGAACAAAAGCGATAGAATGAATACACATCATGAAGGAGATTATTGGGTTGCATTACACAGCACAGGCTGGGTAGTTCAACAATGGCCCTCTGTATACCAGAGACTCTGAGAAACAATAGCCGTTCAGTCCCAATCTGGTGCTGAAGACGTGGAGGATTCCTAGACAGCGGCTTAAGTAGCTGGAGTCAAAGGTCCACAGAGGTAGTAGCAACAACAGAATAGATGTACTCATCAGCAAGAAGTGAAGGCTGGCAGGCAAAACCAGTAATACTTTGGTTTTGGGCCAGTTTATGTCTGGGCTGCTACCCATGGTGAGGGTGGGCCTGTCCCACTCAGTAACCAATCCTTGTACGAATAACCACTCACCTTCCCAGGAGTGTATCTTAGTATTTCGATGTCCACAGACGACCAAGACACATGTCAGATGTCTTCAGGTCTGTTGTTTTTCCAATGAAACCTGTTTTGGACCTTGGGGTATAGTTGATCTTGAGCTGTGAACAAGTGGATCTTCTTACTGAGGTAAAAGTCCGTCATGAACTTCTGTTCAACAGTAGAAAGGGATTTGTCTTACAGTGTTCTCGAGTGTTTCGCGTCGCATCATGATGATGATTCAAGAAAAAGACACAGTGTGAGAAAAGGAAACAGAACACACAGATAGTACGGAAGAGATGTCACCAATGGAGTGACCTCAGGTGCACCACAGGGTGGCAGCGGGAATGGAGCGAGGACACAGTGCTGTAGGCCAGAGGGTTGAGAAGGCAAAGAGACAAACAAACCTATTATTAGTGCATCGTGTATATCACTGTCCGGGATGAGTATGGTCGGTGGGAGGGCCGGAAAGAGCATATTTAGTGTATTTCTTGTGTTCATTTGTGATTTTTCAACAGCAATACGTTTACACAGTAAGAGTCATTCGTGAGTACGCCACCTGAGGCTATGAAGGCTGGCGCTTTCCTGACGCTACAGGAGTCTCTGGCTGGGAAGCGGACATCTGGCGAACGCTTAACTTCGTCTGTCAGATCACCAGCGCTCGGTCTGGACATCACCCCGACCAAGCTTTTTTGTTGTTATTTTTTTAGGTAGAATGGAAGAGATCTAAAATCTTAAAAAGTAGCATAGGTTTTAAAATTTTAGGGAAACGCTTCTTTGGGAGGGGAAGTGCCCACAAACACATAGTCCAGGCTCTCCCCATCTCCTCGCCTTCGCAGCCCGCCATATGTAACTTGAGCGAGAGAGACGAAAGGGGCCCTAGGTTGGCTTGCAGGGGCCGCTGCCTCCGCTATATAGCGCCAGACCGTCTGATACTTTTCCAGGGGCTAGAGGATGTAGGGAGCGGAGAACACTAGGGAAGGTTGGCATGATCCCATGACTACAAGACGTAAGTATTCTCTGTCGCATGAGTGGCTTTGTGGCGGCAGTTTGCATAGATGAGCGGCTTAGACTGCACCGCTGTCTGCTTGATGACTCATCACTCCTAAGAATTCGCCACCAGAATTCCGACACTTCCCGAAAGGACTGGTTATCTTCTCACTATTGTTGGAAGTGTGTCTTGTGAGATTACATGAGAGAGCTTGGCTTCGTAGAGCTCGTATGTTTCATTGTACGAACACACACCACACACGTCCAGGGTACGCCTTGAGGGTACAATCGAGCTGCCAGTCAGGGGGGTACCCTCCCGCTGGGGGCGCAGGTCAGTACCGACTAAGACTAACTCAGATTTTGTGTTTTAAACCAAAGAAGCTGATGGGTGATGGATACTTGGAAATTCCTACCAATGAAGGACACAAAAGATAGCTGAGACAAAAAAGTGATGGTTAGTTCAGTTAGAAAAGGGATGTCTCTGAGATGAGATGTAGAAGTCAGAAGAAAACAGATTTCATTCTTATAATAAAATGAAGTTATAACGAATGAATCTAGAAGAATCTGACAAAACACTTTTCACAACAGAGGGCCAGTCGAGGACAGCCAGGGCTACATAGTGAGACCCTGTCTAAAAGCAGAAAACAAACCAAAATAACAAAAAACAAAACAAGAAGAAACAGCTTGGCTGTCAGTCGGCCCTGACAGTACACACACGGTACTCCACCACTGGTCACACAGCTTTCTGTCTCAGTATTTTTATAGTAAGAGGTTTTTCCTGTTATTTTCTAAACTCTGAGAGTACTCCCCTTGGTAGGCTAGGGCAATCTCCAAGAGGCCCCCTGCATCACTGTGCTCTTCCCACTCAGGTTGCCCCAAGATTGGTCTGCAGTGGCCTTCTCCAGCAGCGACTGGTCCACGGCAGCTTTTTAAAGGCATCTCTCATATCCAATAGTGTTTTTGCAGGAGCCCAAAGGACCTCAGCAATTCTCAAGACACTCTGCTGACTTTTCCATCTGGCCTAAAATCAGGGAGAACATGGAAGACAGATGAATACCCTTGTCTCCACACGCTTCTTTTGCAACCTGGGAATGATGGTGGGAGTTCGTGCCGCCTAAGTCCTAGAGCCCTCTGCCTCGGATGTCTGCACCTCTGGAAGTCTCCTCAAACTCATCCATCTCCTGTTTCAAGTAAAACTGCTCCCAACGAATTTGGCAATCTCTAAAGCCAGTGGATCATAGAGAAGGAGGATGGGGTAAGCAATGTCTCATCATGAAGGACTCGGTGCTCGAAGCGCAAATTCTTCTCGGGCACTCTTGAAGCAAGAGGAGTCGAGTTACCACAAGAGGGCAGGTTTCGTCCAGACACCCATTGGAAGAACTGAATGCCCTCTTCAACGGCAAGGAAAGGTGCGTGACAGAAGGCAGGGGAGGGACAGCGCAAACCATCGAGTGGCACTCTCTTTCAGATGAGCTGGGCCTTGTCCGCTTTCACGGTCCCACCATCGCAAGTATTGTGTGTCTGACTATTCACGAGACTCTTATTCTCTTGTTTGTAGTCTATTTGATCAAGATATATGTGCTCATATTAAGTCACACACGAAAGTCTTTATGAAGGAGCCAACGCGGGCATTTTGGTGCGCCCAGCACTATATTTGTCCGCAGGTACTGTGGAACACAGCAGAGGCAGGTGGAGAATGTTCACTATGAAGTATCGAGTCCAGATGGTCCGACCCTGTATAAGTTTAATAAGAAGCCAGGCGCGTGAGGAGAGTACAGAGACACGACTGGAGACTCTCAAAAACAAGCTAACAGAAAAGAAAAAGCAATTAAAGAAAACCAATAATAGCCGTTTTGGACATTTTTGCCGCGGCGCTCTCTTCTCTGCTCTTCTCTCTTTCTTCTTCTTCTTCTTTCTTCTTCTGTCTTCCTTCTTCTCTTCTTCTTCTTCTTCTCTTCTTCTTCTTCTTCTTCTTCTTCTTCGACAGAGCCTCAACTATGTAACCCTGGCTATCCTCGAAACTCTCACTAGTAGGAGCGGCGCAAGCCTGGAACTCACGAGAGAGATTACAACCACTTTGCCTCTTGAAATGGACTGGTCGACAGTCGGCCGACTGCACTCATTCCGTTCAATTCAGATTTTTGTGACTGTAATCTCATGATTTATAAAAAACGACAAATATGTCGCTTCTTCTTATCTGATAGGCTTACAATGGAGCCTCACGCACAGCGGGAGGAGATGCTGGAGAGCTACACACCGTAATCCCAATGAGGTCTCCTTCGTGGTGGAATAGGCAGAGAGTGGAGATTATGGAGCAATATCAGCAGCGGAGCGACGTTGCTTGATCTATAATTGTAAATTGCGTTGAAGGTCTCTATAACAGTATGAAGGATCTAGAGTCATCAGCAAATCTCACTGTAGTTATCGGGCAGGTGTGAGAATGTCTTTTTCCAAAGAATATTTTGAGGACACACACAATAAATCTGACTGCGATGAAAAGCCAGAGGAGGCTCACATTGCTGTTTCTTCAGAGACAGATCTGCTCTCACTGGTACTCTGGATTCGTGTTTTGGAGCATTACTATCTTGGGCTAATATGCACACCTTTCTGGTGATTCATCACTCAATAGCTGAAGTCAACGATAGATCAGAGATTGAATGGCGCTCGCGGCGGACATTATGAACCGATGACGACCCACCAGAGTGGAGGAGAGCCATACTTTCTACAGTCAATCCTAGGACAAGCGGTCCATCAAGATGGCAGCTGCAGGAGTGTTGTGGAACGTTCAGAGTACTCAACCGGCAGTGTGCCTCTCGCAAGGCCTGAGAAGATCTATTTTGCTCAAAGAGCCTTCACCGCAAGATCTGGAGGCCTCTGTGAAACACCTTCAGGTTTGTTGAGAAAAAGATTAATATTTATTTTAGGTATTTGTTTTAGTATACGATGGGTGATATCTTTGTTGTGCCATGGTCAGTACACATCAGAAGAAGGCATGGGAAAGAGAGAGCCATTTCATCGCCACGAGAAGATTGTGAACCTCCATGTGAGTTCTGGGAATTGAACTCAGGACGGGAAGAGGCACCAGTGCTTTTAACCACACGGAACCATCCCTCCAGCCTCTATGAAACATCATTTATTTATTAATTTTATTTGTTGGTTTTCTGAGACAGGCTTTTGCTGTGTGTAGCCTGGCTGTCCTGGAATTTGCTCTGTAGACTAGGCTGGCTTCAAAACTCAGGATGTCTGCCTGTGCTGCCTGAGTTCTGGGCGTAAAAGCCAGCGCCACCCATGCCCAGCCCCAAACACACTAACTACGGAATCTATCCCACCTCTGCTGTTTGTTTTCCTCATGTATCCCATGGTGACCTCCAGCTAACCTGTGCTCCTCCCCATGCAGTGAGGAGGACCTGGGCTTCTGATCCTCCTGCCTCTGTGTCCCCGAGACCTGGAATTACACGTATAAGCCCCCACAATCTGGTTTGAGGAGGGATATTTCTTGTACTAATCTGTAAGCTGGTACTCTGGGGTAGGAAGAAGGAGATTTGTGATGCTTACTGATGTCTTTGGGATGAGAATGCCTTTTCCCTTCTTCCCACCCCTCTCTAGCTCCCTCTTCCCTCTTCCTCTCTCTCTTCCTTCTCTTTTCTTCCTTCTGACTGGGGAGCACCCACACATCAATATTTGCATAAGATTTTGTTCCAAGCTTCTAATTTATGCAAGGAAAAATCCTCTCATCTCTTGCCTTGGGGTAGGCATGGGCGGTTGTAGGTAAAACCTGGCTCCAGGCTCTGAAGCTGGGAGGAGGAAGCTAGGAGATGGTATCGCCTTAGTTAGCATCGACTTTAACTTATCTCTCCTGTTAAGACCTAGTGATTTCAGGTCCTGATGTACCATCGATTGGGAAGACTTCTCCTATCAGAATCGCCTAGAATGCACCGGCATCACTGCTGCTGCAAATGAGTGAAGGTGTTTCCAGCTGGGTTGAAAGCAGCTCTGCCCCCAAACTGTGACAGCCCATGGAGAATCAAGAGGTTATGAAGGAGCTGTTGAATGGTAAAGACACTGGATGCAAAACCTGGTTATCCCAGTTCCATCCCTAGAACCCACTTGGTTGAAGGAGAGAGGAGAGAGAGAGGAGAAGAGAGAGAGAGAGAGAGAGACAGAGACAGAGACAGAGACAGAGACAGAGACAGAGACAGACAGAGAAGAGTAAAATGCAGTTACTGGATGGGAACAAACCCATAGTACCATAGCACAGATGTCTCTATGAGAAGCGATTAGGACACAGCCTTGTGCTCACTGTGGAAAGACCTCGGAGAGACAATGAGAAGATGGTTCCTATAAGCCAAGGAGACAGGCTGTAGAAGAAATCATCCTGCTGGCACCATGACCAGACTTCCACCCTCAGCACAGAGAAAGTCCATACATTTCTGCTGCTTGGCTTCTGTGTGTGAGTTTTTCTAACTCACCCAGACAGGAGCTTTTCTGGGTGGGAAACCACCAGTTTTACAACTTCTTGTGTGTGGTATGACTGGTGGTGTTTTGGTGTCAGGGACCGAACCCACACAGTCTCAAGCATGGTAAAGGTGTATTACTTCTGAGAGACACTGCTTTTCTGGCTTACAAACTTCAAACAAAGCTTTGGAATCTGTTTCCCTGGTAGCAGCCCTTCTGGTCATCTAAATGACTTCAGTGACAGTTAGATACTTGATCTTCTCGCCCTTCTGAGGTTGTATACAATAAACAGCCTGGATCCTCAGTGTCCACAGACGTTCACATTCATCTTTCTGATGCTACAAGATTGATGCCTCTTCTCTAGTCACCTTCCAGATTCCAAATTTCTGTCATCTCTCATATTTCTCCTCTGAGTCTAATACCAGCAGGTAGTTAAGAATAACGAAGGCAGCTGAAGAGATCGCTCACAGTTAAGACACTGCTGCTCTTGCAAAGTAATAAGGGGTTCAATCCCAGCACCCCATAGCGAGTAGGTCTACAAACAAAGCCATGTAACAACCACAGTATCCTGACCCATTCATCTGACCTCTGTAGTACCAGGCACACATGTGGGTGCACATACATAAATGCAGGCAAATACCTGTAGTAAAATAAAATAAAATAAAATCTTAAAAAAAAAAAAAAAAAAAAAAAGACAGCCGGGCGGTGGTGGTGCACACCTAATGCACTCAGGAAGCATAGCCAGGCAGATCTCTGTGGTTTGAGGCCAGCTTGGTCTACCAGAGAGATCCAGGACGCCACACCACAACACACACAACACACACACACACACACACACACACACAAAGGACAGAAACAGAAAAGAAATAACATGTATTTTGCTGTTACTCTGTGAGGTGCTAGGGATTAAACTACCTTGCACACCCTTAGCACAGGACCATTCTTTAGGATAAAGGGTTACCAATGGCCAGCTCTAGCAGCTGAAATACTTGTCCTCCTGAGGGTGACACCCAAGACTCCTCCCGCCTTTGCTGATGAAGTGGTCTCAGCATTTAAATGTCCATTGGGTTGCGTTATAAGTCCCGAGGTTAATTTCAGATTCTAGTCTTTCAGGTACATTTATTCTTTACAATGTTTGTTCTTGAAGATGATAGCCAATGGAACAAGTTAATTTTGTTTTTGTTTTGTTTTGAGTTTTACATTTGTTTATTTAGTGTGTGTGTGTGTGTTGTGCATTTGCTCACACTATAACATGCTGTGAAAGTCAGAAAACAGCTTTCCAGGAATAAGTTCTCCTCTGCTGTGTGGGCCTCAGTGGCAATCGCCTTTGCAGCTGGTGTTTTTCCAGTGCAAACAGCTGGGAGAGATGACTGTCTCTCGGGGATGTGCTGTGTGCTTAGGTAACACACAGCAAGCAGACTTGCTTGATCAATCTTCAGCCTTTAAACACTGGGTTTTTCTACTGTAACATCTGTGTCTCCAACTCCCTATGAGAGATTCTCCATTATAAATGAAAGGTTGGCCAGGGCATGGTGGTGCACGCATTTGATACCAGCCTCTCCGGAGGCAGAGGCAGACAATATCTGTGAGTTTGAGACCAGCCCTGGTC